>NC_092818.1:118464212-118661712 GCF_023375885.2 Dermacentor andersoni
CTGTCGCCGTTACGAAAGGACTGCTGTGAGTTGAGAAATATTGTAAGAAGAAAAAAAAAAGCTAATGTAAATCGATGTATGCACTACTTGCGGCTTCCTGCTTTAGAGTGTTATTTCTATCGGTTATGTAGATAAGCTACGAAAGCGTCGGCTCCGTTTGTGCCTACTGATCCAAGAATCAGAAATGTAATTTCCGGTGAGATCCTATTTCGCAACAACCCTGCTTGAGCATACAAAAGCCTACTGGAGGCTGTCATCGGGCCTAGAGTTTCCTTGTATTTTTATAGCTAGCCAGCTTGTCAGTAGCTACCTGCATCGAAAGTGAACCGTTGTGTACAGCATGAGACATTTACCGCTACTGCTTTTCGCCCTGGATTATGAACAGTACGTTCTGTACCTCAGAGGCTTCGCTCCAGTAGCCCTTATATGTTTTTTATTTCAAGGAAAAAAATGCGACCAATGGATGTGGTGACATATATTCCGATATTGTGCAATCCTCACAACAACTGACCTTGGAAAAGCAGCATCCTGTGCTGTCTTCCCACGGAAGGTATTCTGTGGCAATAATCTTAGGTATGCGTGTTGCGTGGTAAGGAAAACCGGTCTCACATTTACTATAACAATAACTCTGCTTAATCATCTCGTGTATCTCTCCTCCCCACTCCTTTCTTTTTCTTTTTAGATGTGTCGCCTCGCCTGCAATTTCTTTAGCTTTTTCACGTTTTCTTTTCTTTCTCGAGCTTTTTTTTCTCCCTTTTCCAAATTTCTCTTACGATCATATTTGCCACTAGCTAGTATTTTGATCAAACCAACATTGCGTTGTTTTGATCCTTGACAACAGCTATATATTACTATGTCAAGAAATAAAACACTCAGTTGTTAGTGCGCCTAGGTGCTTGTCTCGTGTCTCCTTTCTTCGCGTGTTGTTTTATTCTGCGCCGTCTTTGTATTCATGCTTAACCAACTAGCCCACCAGCACATGCTTGTGTGGTGAGTACAACCCTGAGGAGCGGGAGCTGGCGTACTTACCTCTGCCCGTAACCTCCATCCTCCTTTGCCTTATGCACCGCCTTGTTGTTGAGGTTTCTTGTCTTGTACTTGGTGTTGCTGGTCGGTGGTGTAGTGCCCTTGTGTGGTTGGCGCCTGCTGAGGTCAGGTAGCCTCCCGTAGTTTCCGGGGCGCCTCAAAACTTTTTCAGGTGTCGGCTCATTGGGCAGTCGAAGCGATTCTGTCTTCGGAATTGGGTAATTGGTGTCGTTTATCGGGGGTGGCTTGTTGTGGAATGCTTTCGGGTGTCGATTGCTGGCGTTTCTTTCCTAGGCATCTATTGCTTGCATTTTTCGACCGCCAATCTGGTCATTCGATCTGCTCGTTCTTTCTGCTGACAAACGGGATCTTTTGCCCCATTGATGTCTGCCGCAGTTCGCACACTTCATTTCGCACTCGTGTAGTGATCTCTCCGGTCATTGGCCTGATGGGATTGAAGTACGCATTGTTCACAAGGCACAAAATCCTCGCATTGGGGTAGACGTCATCTCGGTGCCCAAGGGTGAAGCATGTAGCACACTGGACCGCCTTGTAACGGAATGTCTGTATTTTGGTGGTTGATCTCCCAAGCAAGGGTTTCTTGGGTAGCTCTGGTCCCTTGACAGTGATGAGTACAGCTGTTGAGTGGCCCAGTGTTCTCGCTGCTAAAAGTTCGCGATCTTCAAGCGTTAAGACTGCTTTCAATTCGTCGCCCAGGACGTCGAGTGGCAGCCCTTTCACTACACCCCTTGCGTCGTCCTGCTCATGCGCCACGTATGCTGTTATTTCATCTTGTTCCCCTGCCTACTGCAATGTCTTGAGTGCGGGCAGCTTCTGTGTTGCAGGTTTCCTGCCTGCTTTCCGCTACTACATGGTTCAGCAGCTGTCTGATTTGGGTAGTGATGCCCCGAGATGCGCTGTCGTAAGTCCAGCTGCTCCCATGATGTCAGCGCTCACATGGTAGGGCATGGCTTGTGCTAAGTTTATTTTAGTCCCTAGCCGCAAAAAAAATGGTCTTGGGCTTTGCGCGACGCATCAAGGTTGGAATAGTAATGAATTCTTCTTCACCTTCTTGATAGTCCGGTTATACGGCGTCCTCTTCTTCCATGATGCTTCAGGCGTCGACTTGCCCAGCCGCTAGCGAGGCTCTGACGGTTAGGGTTAGCGACTCCTTTCACCTGTAGTCTTGGAAAAGGATCCGTAGAGCGTCGAGATACCATTCAACTAATCTCGAATTGGGTTCTGGGGTGCCGGTCCACTTCCCGTTGCTTTGTGCCGGAAATGGCACCAATGCTGTCGAAATTTCTGTTGTTTCAGGTGAGTTCAACGAAGCCATTCCGTCGCGCCTCTCTTCGCCTAGAGGCGGGGTAACTCTCCTCCGTATAAGAGGATGCCATAAGTTCCTTCGGACTTCGAGTTCGGTGTGCCGAAGAGTGCCGCCTTTGAACCCCCCCAGAAGCAGTACCGCTGTGACGCCTTGACGCTTGACAGCATCTACTCAATTCCTATGCGCGTGCTCAGGCGAGGAACACGAAGAGCTCTCGGCGTTTACCATCGTGTAAATCTGGCGATATTATTTCAGTTAGACCCGTGGTTCGCCTCCAAAAGTGCACTGCAATGTCTGTATAGACATTTGAGGACCATACCTCGTCGTTTGTCGTTTAGGCCCGGTCACCTACAGACCGCAGGACCCACCTGAACATCGACAGCAAAGTTCGCACCATGTGTCCCCTGAACACGTGTTGCACATGAAACATTTTGTCAGCTGACGCACCAGTCGACACCCCAACTCATCCGCCTCTTCCTGTCATGTGCAATTACTCTTGACTCGTAACAGCCTATCTATAACACTAGACTTCACACCTGTATTTCATCGCCAACAATCGTCTATAATTTTACTCATGGCGAATGGACTCAACAAGTTCAGTCTATGAAAAGAGCGGCGGCGTTACAGGTCAAGGACATGCTGTCAAGGACATGCGTTTGCTAAGGTCTTCTGTCCGGCTTTCCATCAAGTTCCAAAAACAAGGTCAATTGTATACGACTACGCTACGTTAGCCAACTTCCCGAGTGTAAGCCTTGACATCTAGACATTCCGGTCAAGAGAGATGCTGGGCTATCCTGATTTCACTGCCCCTTCCCCCCTCCTCCAGGTGGCGAAATGTTACGGGTCACATAACCAGAAAACAGCGTTGGGTCAAATGCATGGACACGAAGGAAGAAGAGGATGACCGCGGGCGGAATGAATGGCTGCGAAGCGTACATGCCTATTCAACATATGTGTTAACGAGTCTAAGCTTATTGCACGTCGTTGGAATATCATGTGTCACAGCTAACGCTAGCCAAAGTCCTAAAATAAATAAAAGAAGAAATCATGGGCCCAAGATACAATTATATAATATACAGCGCTCCGTCGTCATAGGTCTGATAACGGACGAACGTGGGTTCTAAAATCATATCTCACACCGTGCTTTTTAAATCGTTTCTTTTTCTTTTAACAGCTTGCCTAACGTTAGCTGGGACACCCTATATCACCAGAGAGTGGTAAGCGTCCTTGGCAAGTTTCGCGTTCAACATATCAGTTACCAACAGGATCATTGTTCGAACAAAACATTATCTGCCTTCAGTATGCGGAATTCAGCGCAAATACAATGTCTGTTAAAAGCAGCGTGTTGAGTCTTCTATGAGTCTGCATAGAATAACTCCGTTTTCGGGCCTCCATGCTAAAGCAAAACTTTTGTGTGACAGCTGCAGCTGGTATAATACTTTTTTCTCATGAACGAATGTTTTCGTCATTTTATTTATTTCTTCATGCATTTCTTTGTAGGATGTATACCAGCAGTGACAAGATAAGTCTTCATTCTCACTTGGCGAAAGCTCGTTGGAAGTTTTTATACTTTTAGAATGACAAGAGCCGTCGACGCCACTTAGTCCCGGTTTAGGTGAATGTTGCCTAAAGGACGCGAGTTCAAAGCCTGCCAGCATGCGTTGTTTGGAATATGGGGTTCTTCCCCCACCCGACGTTGCCTTGTATTTTGACAACGGGGCGGTAAAGGGTGAGCCCGGCTTGGCTGTCAGAGCAAATTGCGACAAACGTGGCGAACGAGCGACGACTGTCACCGAAGTTTTCCCGGCCGGATATGAGGAGATCCAGCAAAGATTGCGGCTTCACAGAAGAGATTTACAGAGATTATGGGCTTACCAGAAACTATTTCTTTTGACCACTCTATTCGATAACTGAGCGCCCAGCTGGATTGGGTACTTGGCCTTTACTGATTGAGTACTGGCTACTGACTGGGTTCTGGGTACTTCCTTTACTGACTTTAGTCAGATAGAGCTTTAGAATTTACGTGCATACGTAGGTTGTTTCCACCACATGTAAGCGCGCGTTTGCACTCCCAAAAGCTTGCAGGATTGTATGTGTGTGTCGTTGTGTCATTTTTATGATATGCTTGCCCGTGTAAAATGGGGGAAAGGGTGTAGCGTGGGCTTTAAGGCGTGATTACTTAGATTACTTAGGCAATCCCCGCTCGCCCAATCTGAGGACTTTGGTAATCAATTTCAAAACGTAAACAATAATCACGCAATTGCGCTGACATGTTAGCTTGCATCGTCGCACTAACTCAGCGGTAAAACAATAGTTTGTTTAAATCAGGATCAACAGCTAACACTGAACACTCCTCCAAAAATTTTTTTTATAACAACAGAAGCTCAAGTGTGCTCCTGCATTTCAGACTGCAACGGCCCAAACATGTTGGATTGCTGTCATAGGTCTCGTTAAAATTTAAGCATTAGCTCCAATAAAATTCTTACGGAGAACAGTGCCTGATTGCATTATTAATTTTCCGTTTATCGTAAATGCGCGATGTAGCGAGAAGTATAGCAGTACTTGTTAAAGAAAATTGCACGGCACATGTACCCGCTCAGGTTCTCCTACTTCGATGTCACGGTAAGCCCAATGTAAGAATTCCATTAGGTCAGCCAATATATCTTTGGAACACTATTTAGTTTTGTGACATGCACTCTGAGTGGCTCTGCAAGTGGTAAAAGAAAAAAGGTATTGTTCCTGAAAATTGATACTGCAAGCTTACATATTGCTTGAAAAATGTTATTTTACTTATTTTTGTTTGCGATAAGTACGAATCAGTACCGCATTTTAGCAAAAAGCTGTGTTAGACGCGACGTAGTTACCTGTACCCTTTCTTTCTTTAAGTGACATGCACAAATTCAGCACCAAGTGCGAACTGTTATATATAAGATAGTAAGTGTGGTCCGTGCGCCGTAAACTATATGCAACTGGAGCATGCCCCCCCCCCAAAAAAAATTCAGAAAGGAGGCTACTTGAGGGGAAAAAGGCACGCGAATGGCACTGGAGTAAGTGCTCTGAGCTGCAGAAATTCTCATTTTCAAACTTAAATCAAACGCTATAATGAAAAATTTTTTTCACGAAGTCTACGAAACAATTAAGAAAGAACATATTATAAACGCATGCTACAAATTCATGAGCAATCATATATAGGACAACAAGAAAATGATCTAACAGTGAGCGCCCAAATTCTTGAAAATGCAACAAATCCGAAATCCAGAGCGACTAGACAAGAGAAAATCTCCGGAGAGTGGGACAGTGAGGAAATTTGTTTCGTTATGCATTCTTTTTACATAACGGCCAATGTGTTCATGTATTTCCATGCAGAAACGTCATTATTTCCCAAAGGCTGAGCCACCTTCTGATAGTGACCATGGTGCTACTTCGTCTCCTATCCCCCTTTTTTTTTTTTTTTTTTTTTTGCTCGAGCAGCCATCTACGCTTCACAAATTGAAATTTCGAGCAGAAATGAGAGCTTAAGCTGGCGTTGAAAGAATGATTTGCAACCGTGAGGAGCCACGTTCTCTCGCCTATGCATACGAATGGGGATCGTACACGGGTAAACAGTCGCATTTCACAGCCAAACTTCCAGGTCGAAGGCGCCAGTCAAGCTGCAACACTCGCAACCCTAGGCGTGACTACGGTCACAGCTGAAGGGGAAACCTCTAGTAAACACAATGAGAACCAACAAAATACAACTAAAAATGCGAAGCAGCACCTTTGGTAAGCCTGCCGTGATTCCAGAACCACTCCTGCATTTACCCTTCTATAAGCCATGCCTGTTCCCACCAAGCACACGTAGTGCTCTGCCTCAAACAATGTTCCTCTTTAAACGTAATCGCTTGCACGGTCCGCAACACCACCAAGCCCCGCCATTCACCATGTCACTTAGTTAAGCATGCCTGGTTTGCAGAACCACACAGAAATAATGGGACATGTCAAAAGGGGATTCATTAGGACTAGCGAACCAGATACCGCTTTTCTCGTTAATGTCCCTGCGTTTTGCTATATCATTACTCTCTCACAGTTAACGTAAGAGTGTTTGAACTAGTACACTTATTATTGCAGCCTGTGTTGTCTCTGAAACCGGCACACGAGATTAATGAAAAGCCGTTTCCTCAGAAGCTAAGGCTGCATTATTTATAGTGAGCCACCTACACAGCGCCAACAACACTGAGTAAGTTTGAGGAATGCGTCCGGGGTGCTATGCACACTACGGATAGCAAAAATCTGCGATTGCAAGTATGAGTAGGGCACCTTACAGAAACAATGTCAAAATGGTAAAGTAGGCCAAACGAGTGTAGTAATATCAATTAGCTTTTCTTTCTTGAGTGCTTTAAAGAAACCGAATTTGACCATGATACAGCACAAAGAAAGTCGTAGGCTTCACGTTGATTTTAAATTATGCTAACTTAACAGAGAAAACTGTAGCACCACCCACAATGGGTGGTCAAAAAATGAAATAGTGGTTTTACCTAAAAAATAGAAAGGTTTAACCTCTAACATGCATCGCAAACAGCGGGTAGACTGGAACGAATTTGTTCCGCGGAAAGCATACAATTTCCGTGCTTATATGTGATAGAAAAATGATAATCACGCGAGACTGATTGTAAAATTGACACCTGTAAAATTATCCAAACCGGCACGAACGTACTTGCATGCAGGACACGTAGGCAAGATCTGCGTAGTCTCGTGGTCGAGTAGTTAATGCGTTCTGCATGAGATGGAACTGCGATAGGTAGCAAACGTAGGCAACAAGGAGGTCGTGAATTCATCTTCAACCTCAGGCGGAGATGCGCCATCGCTCACACTGCTGTCGTATCTCTCACTGGCTCACGGGCGCACTCACGGATTATCTGTTGCGCCCTTCATAGTGACTCGATTGATTTCTCCAGTCAATCAAGGCGTTTTCGGTCGCTTATGCGATAAGGCGCCCAGTGAAAGATGTCACTTGTACTGAAGGGTTTCAATGAGTCCTTGAGGCGTGCGATTTTATACGCTTAATTCGTGCCGAAAGCTATAGCATATGGCAGTAAATACCGTTGCGACGGCGTTGATACTTATCCACCTGGCTAGCAGGAAACTGCGACTGGCGCTAGGGTTTATGGGTTTGCGTAAGGGAGATGAAGGTGTAGCGCGACAAGGTATTTTCTGCGATGTTTGTTTTGAAAGGAACAGAGCAAAAGACTGTTGACCAAACGCAGTGTATTGTTTACCACAGGTATTAGCGTATGGACACAGCTGCGCACGCTGCCTTTACGGTGACAACAGCGATCCTCCGCAAAGAAATTTCAATGCAGTACATATATTTTCTTACCGTTCACTGGGTAGCAGTCAAAGTTGTTGTGGACGAAACGCACAGCGGTTGATTTATTTTGGATAGCGCACAAGCGTGCACGGAGTGTGCTGAAGAGAGTGCGCTGCTTAAAACTATGTCCTGGTGCAGTTTTCAGTTCCCGCAGCGAAGCTCGTTTTAACTTCCTCCTTAGCAATGCCAATTCGCACAGAAATTATAATGCAATCGCGACACTGCTGTGTTGGGCTTTCCCGCAGAGGTAATGAGGCCTTCTAGGTATCCTCTCATGAACACACGCTCTCAGCTCTTCAAAGTGGCTGGGCTGCCTACTCGAATTAGTCGATGCCTTTTCGTTCGCTTATGCGATAAGTCACCCCGTGAAAACTTCCACTATGCCAGCGACGGGTTTCAAAATGTTCTTGACGCGTGTAATGGTGTGCCCGTACTTTTTTATGAGAGCTGGCACACGCCACTTCCTAGGAGAAGCGAGTAGGTTTGACAGTTTTGGTGTGGTGGCCGAACTCATGCAGGTGTGCACAGCATGCTAGTAGTAGTGAAACCGTTAGCGACAAGGCCAATATTGCCGAATATCGCTAATTACCTTTTCTCCAGTTATAAGGCAACAAAGCGAAGCAATGGAAATTGCGATTGTTGTATGTTTAAGGCATAACCTCATCATGCTATTACAGGAAGTAGTGTTGCTTGCAAAGCAGCAGCAGTTATCGCCCAACCAACAATTTCCGGAAAATCAATGAAATTAATGTAATATGAAGTAGCGAATAATTTATCACGAGTCTGAGAAATATGGTTAGGATGGTATCAGAAAAGTGCGGAGATAAACCTGAAAGACGTGAGTCCAGAGTTGTGCGGGTGCAATGCATCGAACTGCTTGGCAGTTGGTACACAAAAATATAAGGGAGTTAGATAACCTGTATATTTTGTTGCAACAGCTTCAGAGCGATAGCAGGACACCGCGGCACACCATGACCCAATTACGATACTCATGATAGTGCTTTTTTCTTGTTTCCTGGAATGGCTGCTAACAAAATGTTAATGCTAGCTTAACACAAGGTTAACATAACAAAATGTTGACAGACCAGCACCTAACAAAATTCTCCTGACACGCTGGCAGCATAACGGAACATCGCACACTTTTCTTAGAAAGACCGACCGGTCTTATGTGACTGCTGATGCGCAGAGTACTGTTTTTGATATATTCTGGAATAATCTGGAAGATTTGATGACACGTGGACACAAAGGCCGGCAGACGCAAGCGCCTTTCGATTTGATTACTGGCCTGGTATCGACCGTCGTCGTCGAGTCATGGCTTCATTTATATATATATATATATATATATATATATATATATATATATATATGGAATGCTCCACATGTTGCGATCATTTTGCGAGCAGAAATTGGGTTCCTCCGAACTGTGCAAACAACTCTTCGGCGAACGACTTCGCACTTTAGCCTATATATTTATTTCGCACCTGTATGTGCACGCGCCTTGATTGTGTAACACACACACTCTCTGTCGCTTTTTTATTCTCTCCACGGTACTCCCCTCGTGAAAGGTACCAGGTATAATATTCTAATCTGGTTCACCTCTCTTCTCTTCCGTTTATTCGGCAGTCTCTATATTAGAAGGCAACTGATTCAATATATGAAAGTATAAGTGGTGGGAAGACAAAAAGCCTGCACGTAAGATATGAGACGATAACGTGAAAGATAGGGCCGCCAGGTATGTGCGAACAAATTTTATGATAACAGGATGTTTGTAGCAGCGTCGAGCGAGGCTACATGGAATGGCTTGTACGACGGTCTGACCGATTTTTCTAGGCATCGTTGAGAGATTCATGGTAAGGGTTGTAACAGCGCACCCAAGACGAGGACAACAGAAGAAATGAAACGACGACACAGCGCTGTTGTCCTTCTGTTGTCCTCGTCTTGGGTGCGCTGTTACAACCCTTACCATGAATCCCAACCAACTGGCCCAACTTGCCGTTCTGATGTCGTTCAGAGACATTGATGAATTGCTGCAACTTTCGTTTGCATCATAAAATTGACATCAAATGGTAGAACTCTTGCCTTCGTGCGCTTTACATGTGAACCCATACCCCGCCTTATCCAACCTTTTGTAATTTCCAAGGCGTACCCTCGCTCTCATTCCCACATCCCATCAGTGTGCCGATCCGACTGTTCAACAGCGGCAGTGTGATGATGAAGGGCGCACGCAGTGAACGTTGGGCACCATGGCGTCTGGTCAACATTCATGCAGCCGTAGCTTAGATGAGCCAGATGTTGCGAGCTACGCGGGACCCCGCTCGTAATGAGCGCCCCCGCATTTGCAAGTTCATTCCTGGCAGCTGGCACCGGTAATCCGTGCCAGCAGTCCCCGCTGCCAGCTGCTTGGCGATGCTCTTTGTGACTCCAGAGCTGCGCGGGTGCGACGCATCGAACCGTTTCGCAGTTGCTGTGTTAATGATGCAACGAAGGAGAGACCAAATATGCTGGTGTTGGGAAACTCGCCTACGCAAGGAGGAATCTTCGTACTGGACATAAAGGCGCTCTTCTTCCCCTGTGATTGGAAGGCTGAGCTGAAACGCCGGAGCATTCTTTGTTTTTCTTATTTCATGAAAGTCGCTTGCCATTCTTGTTATCGGCTCTATTCCGTTCTGCGTAGAAAGGTAGTGATAGCCAAGGAGACAGAGTAAACGTCAAGAGAACAAAAACGCCTGCTTGGCTAGGAGGCGACAAACGTAGCGCATATATTATTTAGCATAATAGCTCATGATAACATTATTTAATAATAACTACTATCGTGACTATACGATGATCTGTACAAACCAGCAGAAAAAATAAAGCCGAAAAATTAGGCATATTTTAATAAAAACAAGATCTGGTACAAACGAAAGCACTTGAAAACAGTTGATCTTAGGCACCTTTAAGTGCTGTTGCAGGTGACGTATTGGATAAATGTGCATGTGACCTCTCATTGGCCTGTAGTTGGAAATGTTGGCCTGTAGTTCGAAATGATTTACATTTTACCAGATTTAAAAACTGCCTCCACATTAGCTGTTCTCAAAATGCACGGAAGAGTAGATGTCTTAAGTGACTTTCTAAAGATAATTGTTAGGTAACGTACGTTCTACTCTCAGTGTCACCTAAATGTTCGGAATATCGTCTGGACCACTGCTTTTAGTTGTGCTAATGGTGACACCGTCGTAAGTTACGGCAAGTCGGGAAGCGCTGGAAGGGTGAGAGGGTTACTAGGCGGATTGAAGGCCTCGTTGGGCGATAAGGACGGATTGAAGGAAATTATCGAAAGCTTCTGATATGCAGAAAAGTTCATGAGAGGAGATTCCATCGGTAAGAAATTACGAAGAACTACAATCATTAGGACGGATTGTTTTCCAAAACAGCGAAGGATTTTCTTTGAGAACAGTTGCTAGGGTCACGTTGTAGTAAATGCGTCTCGCCTCATACATTTTAGCTTTAGCGTTGTTTTCAGCGAACTTAGTAGACTGGCAGAAGTATAGCCTTTGTGACGACGATTACGAACACGTTCCATTCGACGCAACAGATGGATGATTTCGCGATTGTACCATGAGTGAAGCCGATTGCGGCCTTATACATTTCATAGGAACATAACTAGAGATGCAGCTACCAACGATACCATAGCGCTCTGTGGTGTGTGTCCCTTCTGTGCGTCTCGTCAAAATGTTGCGCAATCCAACCTCTAATATGCTATACCAACACGCCCAGTCGTCAACCTTGGCAAGATACCATAAAGCATGCTCACTAAAGAATCAACGTCGCACTGGGCATTACAAGACAAAAATCATCGTGCGCAAAAGCAAGCGCGTCAACAATGGATGCATCATCTGCTTCAATGAAGTTTAGCACGCATTTGTAGTTGATTTCGTACGTAACATTCACACTAGCGATCACTGCCCTGTGGTGAGACAAGCCTTAAACATTGCACAATGCTGTTCATTCTGGACAAGCTCGTGGTTCACAAAAACGAGGTCTAGTATATAATTCTTATTAATCCATCAATTAACAAGTTAGGCCATACCAAATGACAATGATATGTCGATGTCACAAATACAAACATGTCTATCGCGACCAGTTTACTTCAGCGATTGCCGGTCGATGTGTGGGAGATTAATAGAACCTGTAACCACCGATTTCCCATTGTGTAGCCTATACTGGGCAGTGTCGTTTCTGACAAGGTCAACAGTTACTAGCAGCTTCAGGAGGACAGTATATTTCACCTATTACAACAACCAAGGCTCCAACCAATACCTTGCACCATAGTAACTCGGTACCGGGAAGATCTGACAGCAGATGAAATCAATGCATTTCTCACTAAAAATCCCTACGCCACCACATCCACGTCCAACTCTATCCTTTCTTCGCAAAGCGTAACCTGGAGCCGAAACCTTGCTGCCCGATATTGCATAGTGTAGCGAAGTCTCAGTACCGCATATTAAAGCCGGGTTATGCAGCTCAACGAGACAGTTGAAATCTACGCCCTTGTTTAGTAGGCTTCGAGCATTTACGTTCAATACTGTTAGCTGATTTTCAGGAGGCAGTCAGTCGGTGCGCCGAGGGGCAGGTGCTTTGAGAATACAGCTTTTCATTTCGTTCCATTTGTAGCGGACGTTATCAATAATCAGGGTATCGAAACGCCGCTGAAATTATTTCGCACTGTTTCCTAAATCAGACGAGTTCTGCCATAGATTTCTGGGCAGCAGGTGGACATGGGCCGAGAAATCCTGAATAATACATATATATTATTATTCCTAAGTTTGTGGGAATATTTTTCAATATTTAAATTTTAGTCCTGTAATCAAGCAGCTCTATTGTCACAGAACACGCTTTGTCTTGCCTACGAGTGCCGAGTCTGTGGCATCACTCTATAACATCGCAAAGGACACCGAGCTTGGTTGACAGAAGGTCGGTGACAGAGGCTATGAGGTATTCCGAATTTTCAGGCAGCACCGCGGGCAAGCCATGGATTGCTGAGTTATTTCTTGGCGACCTGTTTTCGAGGTCGCCGTTCTTCATGTCTAATTACTGTATTGTGCTCTTTAAACTGCTTACGGGCTGCTCGAGTTCTTTACGGGCTGCTCGAGTTACTCGGGTTCTCGAGTAACAGGCGCTGGTCGGCGTCGTTTTTACTGGAAGCAAACGACTCGAGTTGGGAGAAACGCTAACCGAATGATGATATTTTAGCCTTTAGGGCAGCTATGTCTTGACTGATTCGAGCCCGTGCTGCCATCAATTCGGTTAACATTCTTTGAGTATTCAGGGCCGGGGTTAAATTGAATGTCTCGCGAAAGAAACAATAGTCTTAGGGATCGCAACAAACATAACCGCAAGGAGAGAAAACGCACAGGGTACGGCAGCAATAGAACGAAGCCATCAACACTTCTATAGCTTTTGTTATGAAAAACATTTTCTGCCGGCAAGACTAACAAGACATAACTGCAACAGCCTTGCTAAATGCAGCTGCCGGACCCACTGAAGAGCAGAACGCTTCTAAAGGTTCTTTCAAACGGTCGTAGCGCAGTTTATGTCCCGGCAGAGCGAAGAAGACCGCAGAAGCGCCACCTTGACGAAGACGGAAGAGCGCAAAATACTGCTGACGTGCACTCGTAGTGTGGGGACGATGTACACGTGTCCTTGAGTACGCAAGAAGCACCAACAAAAGCAGGTGACGAAATACGCAAGTGCCAAACTGGTGCGACACCTCTTTCGATGCCGCAACCATCCAAGAATGCGGCAATCTTCGTCTCTTGGTGCCGTTTACACTTCATTTGCATATTGTCATTCCCATGTTCTAATGTAGGCCCTCGTCGAGAGCTCCACAGCCCTATTCGTCAAAGCGGGCTTATTAGTACTCCTACTGCACGCGCGTAGAACCCTAATTAACACAATTAGGGCGGGATTGAACTCACTGGCCAGGCAAATGGGCTCCTTCGTTGGTATGTTGGTGGAGCAAGTAAGTGCATTATGTTCTCCGCAACAGATAGAACAAGTAACTTTATTAGATACCATTCTTTATTAGACAGCCACTGTATCGGGAAGTTTGCTCAGTGTTGTTCTGCAATTACCTGTGCATTTTGCACCACCACGCATGATTGGCTTTCAGTTCTGATATTGTAATAACAACCTTTTCTCGTGCATATTCAAGTAGCAAGAGAAAGGGTGAGTCCTTTCATATGCTCGCAGCACGTTTGCAGTTCTAGTAAAAGAAAAGTTCCATAGCCCAAACATATTGTTGAGATTAACCTGCTAACTGCCAGAATTTCGAAGATACTTTGGTAAAAGCGCTTTTAACGCAGAATCACAACAAAGACAATTGTTGTAAACAAAGCATAATTAGAGGTTGGAAAAACGTAGGCTGCCATTCTGCGTTTACCACCATAATAATTCAGAAGAAGCCTTTTGTGGTCAAACTAAAAATGCTTCAAGTAAAATTTGCTGAAATCAAAGAAAGAAAGACATGGTATATGGTTAAAGGATGAGAGTGGCAGCACAGTAGCCTAGTTTCTAGCACAAAACGTTTACTAGTATATTTCACAAAAAGACTCATGACTCTGTCGAGACACGTGTATTGAGACGCGATATGCAGCCTGCCGACTAGTTAATTTAGACCGGATTTCTGAGAAATGGCAAGGGCTCCCAAGTCTTCTTTCATAAGTTTGTGTTTTGTGTTTCGCCAAAGTTCAAGCCCGCAGCTCCGCCATATCATTCAAACGAAGGAATAAAGAGGTAATGACAAAGAAAATGAATTCATGCAACGTAAACACGTTCGGTAGCGATCTTGCCACTGCGACGTTTCTGTGCGAGGCGTGCACACCGCTTCGTCATACCCACAATTTATTTGCAAGAAGAGCCCATCGCTGGAGTCGATTAGCATGACAGGTGCGCGGAAGCGTTCTTGACCGTACTCGCAAGCACGCAAGATAGACTTCCGCGGGCTGGCTCATGCAAAAGAAGTTGCTCACTTGACCCCCCCCCCCCCCCTCGCCCACACTTCTTGCACGACCAATAGTTCGCTCACACATGCGTGAAAAGGTCGGGCAAATTTTCTTTAGGAGGCTTCGTCCTTTTTCCCCTCTAGTGGTGTTTGCTTGAAATACTGATGAGGCATTGCAAGTAGCTATATATATATATATATATATATATATATATATATATATATATATATATATATATATATATATATATCATCAAGCTGCATTCCTTGGTGAAAGCCGACTGCCGGTGCACATTAGTATGACTTTCTTTTTATACAGATGGGAAAAGTTTTTTTGCAAAAAGTTTAAGGGGTACTCTTCCGGGTGGGTAGCACTTCTACGTCATATTCACACTTACTGAAACGGGGATGAAGCAGTTTTTGGAGTTGGATAGATCTAACAAATAAAATTAGGGTTTCGTATATTTCTATTGCAAGCTGTTTAATAAACCGGAGTTCGGCGAAGAGCTCATGAGGGCTCGTTAGGCTCCTTTCAGGTAAAATCTGAGTTGAGACAAAAATCTGAGAAAGAACTCTATTCGGGAATGGCATTAGCAGGTATTTGACAGCAATGTTCCGCAACAAGCATAATTAATGAATCGTAATCGTTGCTTGACAAGCACCTATCGGCAAATAGTAGGTAAGTGTAAATTCAGAAAAAAGTTCCCGCTGAGCTTCTCATTTAGCCTGTACTTCCAAACACCTTCGGGAATGTACAAAAACAAATGTTTACTTTTATGGGGCTTTGCAAGCAGATGAGGAAAACAGATGGGCTTATCTGTCAAAATGGCAGCGCGTCGAAATAGCATGAAATGTGATTCCTGCTTCGATATTCGTCGGCGGGGTCATATTTTCGCAGGCGTCAAAGGAGTTCCGTTACGATTGCCGGCACAGGAACACCCATCATTCTTTCTTGGTTCCTTAGTGTGTCTCGGAGAGCTGCGTGCTCAGAGAAGCCCCTATCCCACTGCAGGCTCCTACTACGTTCCACCTACGATATTTAGTGACAAAAACGTTACCAGGGCAGCAAAGTATGCTCGTGTGGTAAGTGCCAATACAAGTATGGTGCACCGCACTTTGCTGACACACGCAAACAGTTATATACCTCTGTGATCTAATAGCATTCGGGCATTGCTAGTTTCTTGTGCCGAAGTGAGCAGACCCCAAAATGACGGCGATCAAAATTTCAAGCAACCTAGATTATCTATTAGGAAATACAACAATAGCGGATATCATTCAATCCAGGGAGTGAATAACAAAACGCCCATGCCACAATAAGGAGGCTACTTGCTTGTTGAATAGATTCCGACATAAAAGCTTCGAGACTGCGTCGTAAGAAGCGAATGTCCACACAAGATGCCGTGCGACATATTGTTGACACTGCAGACAAAACGAAGGCAACAGAAGAGACAAGTATTCTATGCTGTAGGAAGATTTAAAAGAAAAATAGAACACAAACTCCTAACCCTTGCCTAACCCTTCCAGCTCAAGTGTCGCCGACAACATAATAGGTTCCGCCATAGTGATCGGATTACGCTTTCCACCAGATCATTGGGCGCCAACGCTATTATTCATGCTCGATTTGCGTGTCTCTGATGTTGTAACGTCGCCTGGTCGCCAGCTATGATGGAGTAACGATGACTAATGGACTCGGCTTCCGGGCGCGAGCGGCGAAAAACGAGCGGCAATCATGTTTGCGGCCCAACACATATGCACACTGTCGAGCTTATGGCAATGGGCGCGTGGCTCGGTAGCAGCCATTGTAACATGGATGCACTATCATGCACATTTTGTTCCGGCACACACGTGTTGATTTTTCAAGCAGGATGCGTGCACAGATTGTGGAAATGACCGGGCTACGCGACACGCTCTTGCTCATGATGCACTGAAACAAAGCGTCTTTTTCAAATATAATTTGTTCTAGGTGATGTTGGCATGTATAAGCGACGCCGGTAACTTTCCGAAAAATGATATTTTTTTTTTTTGCCATGTACGTACAATTGCATACGCAAATTATGTGCCCTGTCTTCGTGCGCTACTAATCAATGCTTCCTTTTTGTCTACATTTCCCGAATTATTTTGTTATTTTTCCCAGACCCGGTACTTCGGGAATGAATGACCATACAGCTTAGGAACTCCGTCGAGTGTCAATGCACGGTTGGTATTTAATTACCTAGATTAAATGCACAAACAAGAAGATTGTCTCCCACAGAAAAAGTATAAAAAGCATATTGTCACATCTCATGTTGAGCTTTATAGTACCTCCTTGAAGAGGTACGCGCCACACGGGCAGAATAAAGTCCAAATCAGTTTTTAGTCCTTACGCGTTAACTAGAGCATTGCTCGTGGTGGCCTTCAAAAGCACACATGCCATTCCTCTCAGATTCCTGTGCTGTAGAAGCCCACCACTGATGCTTCGCGGTGGCTCATTAGTTAGAGCGCTTGACTCCAAAATGCACATTGCTTCACTGGCAACGGTTCAAAGTTCAACGTGGGTGGTTGCGAAGAAGTTTTCTTTTTTTTCAGCTCTGCCAATGGCGAAGTTGGATATGGCAATCCTTGACACACAACAGAAATCGTCGTTGTGTGTCGTCAATGACGTCAATGATCGTCGTCCGCGTTACAGAATGGGTGGACGGGACAGACAAAGGAAAACCAATCTCGAGCACCTAATTGTTGTCAATCTCGAGCTCCTGTCTCTCTCTTCATGCCCATACGCACTTCCCCCAATGCAGGGTAGCAAACCGGAGGTGCGTCAGGCTAACCTTTCTGCCTTTCCTGTCTTCTGCTTCTCTCTCGCTCGGCCTTCTGCCAGAAAACTAAAAAAATATAAACGAAGGAAAATAACGCGAAAAGTGCTAGCTAGATGAGACCACCTTCCGTATTAGAGCGCACGCACTTCGTAGCAAGCGCCTTGCTGCTATGAAGCGAATAATGTTCTCTGGCTACGGTTCAGAAGACCCCTCCCGCAGAGGCACTGAACGTAATGAGGAGAGAAAGTTCAGCAAGAGCAAGAGTGCGAGGATGAGATAGGAAGTTTAAGAGATGTTAGCGCCCTCGCGAGGCAGCACGGGTCAACACTCAGCCCCCGACAGCGCTCTGGTGTCTTGTTGTGTGGCGAGGAGCCATCCGGGACAAGAAGCGAGCGACACGGATGCACTGATGGTATGCTACTCAACCAGCTAGAAAATAAATGGAACATTCGTAAAGCCGCGTACGATATACGGCAGCGCCCTTTGTCACAATTATTCCTCCTCCGAGAATACAACGGCGCAGTGCCTCTAATCCCTGATTCATCTTGCTGGTGCACTGAACACAGTGCGATTGACGGTGCTGCATGGCGCCCAAAGAAAGACGAAGCCGTGCGAACCTGCGAGGGGATAGGGAATAGAGGGAGAGGGGGTCGAGAATGCGAGACGAAGCACAAGACGAGCCACATAAGGCGATGGCTCGCCGCCTCGCTCATTTCCTTTGGCGGCGCTATCCTGAGCCTTATTACCATGAAAGGAGAACTTCTTTCCTTTTTTCTCTCTCATCTTTCGTGCCGATATAGCTTCATCTTTAGTACAAGGTAGCCAACTGGCGATATGTTGTGGTTAAACACGCTCTTTTCTATGCTTATCTTTTTCTCTTCGAAAAATGGGAATTTTCGCGCAATGCGGTTTCAATCTTGGACAACACCTGTAGCAAAGGCATTACTTGCTCCAAGATTACAGCCGTCCTCCTTTTTATTTGCTTTACTTGTTTCGCTCCTACTTGTAACCGCCTTACTGTGCGTGCTACTCATGCTGTCTTGCATGGTGACTCCTCGGGAACTGCATAGCACTAAGTTGTTCTTTGCTGTACAAGAGCCATTACAATGTTCGCAGAACTCCACATAGCACATACGATGACTGCAAGGTATAATGCGTGTATGACGCACAGTTCTGTATACGCATTCTATAACCACCCTGAAGGTAGTCAGAGTCCTCGCGGGGTAAGGCCTTCAAGAAGTTTCTCGTTATGGATCCGCCGTATCTTTAGGAAGGTGCTTAAATGCTCCCGTATACCTTCTGCTTAACCTTAGACACTTCGCTAAATAAATAACTTCCGAAGTTTACGTGCCAGAACCACGATATGATTGTGAGGCACGCCGTAGTGTGAAACTTCGCAATGATTTTCATCACCTGGGGTTCTTTATTATGCAACCTAATTCATGTATACATGAACTCATGCCCAATATGAGATGCAGTTCTGTAAACTACATTCGTTAAAGTATCTGGAGTGGACAAATTTGATATATCTATGTGAAGCTTACATGAAATTGTTACAATGTTAAGAAACGTATTTGCAAAGTTTCTACTCGCGGCTTACTGGTATACTTCAGAACACAGTACATATTCCGTCGATTTTGTCAATGCTGATGCATTACCAGGTTCTGTTTACGTAATTATCACATCGTTTCTTATTCCTGGTTTAGAAAGTTGTAAACCTGATTTTTGAGTTTTCTTCTTATATTTGGAATTTTCAAGGTACTTTCTCAATAGAACATAGAACAATAGCAGGGTTAGGCAAAAGAAAAAAATCCATTTCCAGAAATCATTACGTTTTATATTTTAATTTTGTATATGCAAGGAACTTCATTAAAATCACTGCAGTGGTTGCTGAGGAAAACGATTTATTCGTGGCCCTTTATCAAGATAGGAACTCCTGAGCTAAAGTTTTCTCTAGAGGCATATGGAATGCTGCACTCGTATGCATGCTTTTTGCTTAAACTTGTTTGGCTAAGTTATTCCTTTGCGTAAGATATTATACAAGAAATGCACTGTATAGTGCATTAGCGTAACATTTGCTCGTAATATGTTTCCGATGTCCAGAAAAAGCTCTGAAAAGCGCATCCGTACAAAAGCTGCGCAAAAGACAAAAAAATGACATTGATTAGTCTGCAAAATGGCGGCAGTAGAACACGCTATTGTTCACAGCCGATGGTTGCAGGAAAAGTAAAGCTAATAGATGTGGTTCACCACAAGGAATGCATGCGCGCTCGTATTTCGTACTACTTACTTCCTATGTACCTTCAGGAATTCAGAAGGAAGTTCGGCCGAGAAGTTAAAGGCCCGTTCGGAAGGCAATGGCAGCAATGCATATGGGTCGCATTAGTAAGATGAGTTCACAATATGAAGAGCGAAAAAAAAGGGGGGGGAGAAATAAAACAGACATACAGGCAAAATCCGTAGAGCTTCCTGCGTGAGAATGGAATCTGTATTACAGTAAGGCGGGAACAAAAAGTATAAGCTTCTCGAATTCATTCTCAAGACAGAAGAAAAAAAATGGCGACGCCACTACCGGCTTCGCAAGAGCCCACCTGTAAAATTACGAAATGGACGGCGTGCGCTGGTGCATTATTCATAGAGCTTTACTCTCGGCTCACCGCAGTTACCAGCATGAAGAAACCTCCAACGCATAGGGAGCAGGATTTTCCCATTTCTTTGGCGGCCAGCTGGCTCTCCATGGTGTAAAGGAGGACCGAGGCACGTCGAATTACAGCCACCTTTCCGGGCCAATATACCTATTCGGCTCAGAGTGTGGTCGAGTGATTCTCTGCGGTATCGAGGCAAGCCGCTACGTTCGGTTTTGCTCACCCGTTCTTCTTGCCTTTCATGGACGACCTTTTTCTACTAAGGGGCATGCGTATAAAACGCGCACGTTGTACCAAAATAGTGTGCGTACAGTTGCACGAAAGCGAGGACAGCACCCCGTGACCCTTTGTCGCTTGATCTTTTCATCTTCCTTAGACGTCTGGTTCTCGTCCATTTTTGAGAAATGCATGCTTCGTTCCACACTCGTATACGCTCGTACTCTCTAGATTTGGAAACGTTGTACGACCTACAGCTAGGTCTCCGGAATGTCAAAAGTCTCTTAGCATTTTTTGTGCATTTAGCAATCGCATAAGCCGGGTTTTATAACTTGTTATCGTTAAAGAATTTTTTTTTTCATGCTTAAACAAAAGCTTGCCAAGATTAATAAGCTTCCTCCGTAGTATGGGGTGATCTGGGTATGCTACATTGCCGAATTTTGCGGAAAGTAAGAAATATTCGGGCAGCCCTGCGAGCGTTCTAACCTGAACTCATCGATTATGCACAGAAAAATGTGCATATAACACAGGTGGCATTCCGTTTTTTAATCGTGAGCGCCGCAAGAAATTGAATTGCCCTCTCCGATGGACTCGACCCAGTCCGTCGATTCGTCGGTCGATCCGCTACGCTACGAGTGGCATGCGTGCCTTCGTCATACCGCCGCTGCTTTCGTTATGTCGCCAAACAGGCTCTTCACCCACAACTTCACCCACTTCACGTGGAAATTAAAAATTAAATATTTTCTCAGTGTCGCCACTGGAAACAAACTCTGTTTCGTTACTGCAACTGTGAGCTTCATGTTATCGCTTAATTAAGCACTAGTTTAGGGTTCATGCTTGTCGTTTCGTATTGTCCTTGTCTTTTGTGCGCTAAGTGTAGAGTCATCATAAAGTAGTTTTTTTTTCTTCTGTTTATTCCAATGACTAGGTTTAGCCTATAGAAGCCTGAGTTCCACACGGTTACTGCGCGATCGTATATGAGCAGAAAGAGGGAAGACAAATTTCAGGCATCGAGTGCATTTCTCCCAGTTCGATGCACGACGCAAAGCATCTCATACGAATTGTAATCTTCACGATAATGGGCGATTACGGGCATTAGTGTTTCTACTGTATATTTCTTCGTAATCACTCCCCAATGCGCGCTAAGTGTTTGCGTTGCATATTGCAGAAAGGTAAACCATGGCCGACCATGAACACTAAGAAGGCCGTAAATCATATTTAGTACACATATTCGCAATTCAGCCGAAGGCTGGTAACTCGATACCACATTTAGGGTATATTTAAATAGGACGTTTCAATCGAGCACAACAATGGTGTTACATTTCTTATTGCCTAGCCAAACAGACTAGACAGCGCTGTCCTGGTTCTGTCTGATACGTCGTTGACCTGGTTTTTTAGATACTCACCACAAGAATACCATTAATATATCAGATCAATATGCACGACTGGTTTCGCATTCATTTCTTACCCTTGCACCCCGTTTTCTTTATTATCAGTACATTGCAACTGCTGATGTGACGTTTAACGAAATGAGATTTTCGTTCTTTACATCTAACCAGAGATTAGTTAGAGTAGCTTGATCTCGTGTACAGCGTGCACGGTCGATAGCGTGATCATGCTTTCAAGAAACAGCAGTGGCACCATATGTATAGGCGGTACAGGTACGTATCTCAGGCGTATTCTTGTTTTCATTGAGCGATATCGCTCACGGGCATCGCTTGCTTTACATAAAATTCACTTTCGAAGGGGATTCTTCTGTTTTCTGTCTTCGTTGCAAGATAGGCCTATAATGTCTGCTACAATATTCAGACTTGGTGAGAAGTTTCTTAAATGGTAAAGTTGATTTTCCAGACACCACCGTTTATGGACAGCTGGTAATTTGTTTTTATCTGGTGCAGAAACAAGTGGTCTGTGTTCCAAAGTAGGCTTCTCTTCGTGGTGGCATGCTTTTCAGTGTTGGCGATTTCTACTTACGGAACGTAGAAAGAAAGAAACACAAAGATCAGAGATGACCTCACTGTGCAACTCTAGTTGAGGAAGAAAACGGGATCACCGCTTATCCGTTCATGCAATAAAAAATTCGACCAATTGGAATTTCCTCGAAGTTACGCTCAGGCTTCTTCAGTGGATGAACAAGTAGACTATGTTTCTTGCTTGGGGATCTCTATAAGGCACTTAAGGCGCGAGTCCAAGAGCCTTAAAGATGAGGTCTTATATAAAGAATGGCATGATTGGGTTCGAAGCCACGTTATAAGTAGATGCTTGTGTAACATGGTTTTTATGAAACCACTTATAAATGACAAAAGTACGTAAGCACTTTTCTACTGGAAATACCTACGCCCAAGTCCTAAAGAAAAACTCCCCCTCAACAAGCTCCGACCCGTAGTTTCTCACAGCTTCATGAACACGTTTTCTGGCGCGAGAAAGAGCTTTAGCAGAAGAAAGATTAAGCTCATACATATATTATTTTATGGTCATACGGTGGATTGACAACCAAAGTGGATGCTCCGATAACGTCAATGTGATGTGATGATAAAGATGGCTTCGTAGAACTGCGAATAAAGGGCGTTTTTGTGGGGAAAATTATTTGAATCCTTTTCAGGTTAAGACTATCATTAGTTCGGAATGCTATCCACATTGATAAAACGATGAAATACGTTTATCATGTCGTAGGATGTGGCTACAAATGTTCTAGTTCGCATCGTCACTGACATTTTGCTTTTTCCACATATTCTTGGTTACTTCAGGTTCCTTTTCTATTCCCAGTTTCCCGCATGTGGGATATTCTTCACGAACAACGCTCTTTAACAAAATAATATGTGGAATAGGACATCGCGGTACGGTATTTCTGCCACCTTAGTTTGGAAAATTTGTAGAGCTCCCCACAGCAACATTGCCTATATGGAAGAAATGCAGATAGTCGTATCCTTTATCTCGTTGAAATTGTCTATGCTCTACACTATTCAGGTACAGTCAACCACAAAATTTTAAGGCACGCGATATCTGAGAAAAAGCTGAGTACCTGCGTAGCCTCACAACGTAGCCTAGTATTAGTATTTACAGCCTCCACTAGTATATGTGAACAACATTGTGATGTTTGGTTTTACTGTGTACTGTTACAGGAAGCTCGGAAATTGAACGTTTCCTGAAATCCTGAGGTCCACTTTCGTGGTTGACTGTAGAAGCCTGCTCCATAGATTATCTAAGCGCAATGTTATTTGGCCCACTGGGCACTTTTATGGAGGAAATCTACACAAATGCAAGAAAAATCATCCCAAATACCAATGATTCCCAAAGTGCATGGGATATGCGTGGGATACATACAAAATTGAGTGATAAGCTCTATCGTTACTACAAAATGCTCATCGTGCCGTTGAGGCTTTGCCATGGAAATTATGACGAGAAAAAGCTGAAGTACTGCCGAAAGTAATTGTTTCACAATTTGGTAAGTGATACAAATCATGGTAATTCAAAATTGTGAGCGAGTCATGCTGACTTTATCACTTTTGTAGAATGATTAGCATATAATTTTTGCAACTTAGTTTTCCCACAAGTACATTCAAGTGATGAGTGCTTAAATGCAAGGAATCATCCTCTGTCTTGAATACTGCATCATCTGCCCTAGTTTCTGTCATTCTGAGCAATATTTTACGAAAGATGAGTTGGTGTGTACTTTTAGTCATATGTTGGCTTCTAGCTCCTCAATATTTATTTATAGTGCAGCATTCATCGTCATAGTATGAGCATGAAGCACAAACTCAGGCAGAAAAAGAAAAAAAAAACGGTAGAAAAAAACACGGTTGATGGCATCCGCAAAAAGAAAGTAGAAAAGTAAAAAAAAAAAGTCAACGTAGGAAATACCTGCGCAAACGGGATTCATGCTAACACGTAGGTCATCCAACGCCGCTGCTCCCACTGAAGACCAGGTCATATGACCAGGTGCCGATGTCGGCTTCTTCATAGGCACCGTAGTAATAGCAGCGAACTCTAATAGTGATTTTGACAATGCTAGCAGCAGACCGTGAATTGGCTACGCAGTCGTAGATTCACCAAATGCGGATGATTTGGCGCCGTCCTGGAAAGCAAACCGGCGGAGCTGCATCACGAAGACGATCGCTGAAGAAACAGCGGCCGACAAGGGCAGCTGCGCAAAAGCAAAATTCCGGCTTAGACATGGGTAAGGAAATGCTGCTGTTGCACTGAATATGATTGCCGTTTCCAGTATACATAAAACTCTGTGTAAAATAGAGTAATCTCGGGTAATTCGGAAGCATAGCTGATAACAGCAGTATCACGGTTTAGAGCATATACCTAAATGTTTAGCAAACGCTGTATTTTTTTTCACGCTCATTTATGTTCACACGAGCATTTGCTACAGCGTCCCCTCCATTTTCGTTAAGTTTATTCATTGTGGCATTCCTTGCTCTTCCAGGGATGTGCGAATAAATTCGGTGCGCTCGTAAAACACTCATATAGCTGCGGTGTGCATGCATCCGTAAGTCATTGCAAAATTGGCAAATACCCACCCCCCCCCCCCATTTGAACTTTGCCTACACACTACTCACTACCTGTCCCTCATTTTCAACAAACAGCTTCTTTTAGTTCAACGAGGACGGTGGGCAAAGTTCGTATTACACATGGAACTACTGTAAAAACTAGGGTTCTCAAATCTTTTGTAACGGTCCTAATTAAGCTAGTAGCAATAAATATTCGGGACATATTGCACATAAGATGCTCATTATTTCATTAAATTAAAGAGATTGTGAAACACAAAGTTCTTTCCAGGTATTTAGAAACGTAAAACAACGTGACTTTCGGATGCACCTTCTCAGAATTTTTTGCAAGAGCTGTATTTAATGCCCAGGCATTCAATTTCGCACACATATTTTCATTAGTAGACCACCCATTTTTTCTAAGTTTGATCCGGCATTTGTAGTTGTACAATGGCTGCTTGCAACATTTTCCGCCACTCGTAAAGGTTAACTATGTACACACTGGAACGCTTGAATACGCAATTTATTGCCAAAGACGTCCTCAACAAAAGCACTATCAATTGAGCCTGCACATACCTACAACGGGTCCCATATTTTCGCCAAATGTAAACATTGTGTAACACGGTATTGCCACGGGAGACTGGGAAACATAGGGTAAAACGTTCATATAACGCTTTCGAGCACATATTTGAGTCATCGTTTTCTAAAAATTTGTATTTAATAAACAAACAACGCACTTATAAAACCAAATCAACAAAATTTTTTCCATCATTACTAAATTTGGCCTTTGTGGCGTTTGCGGTTAGGTCAGGGCAGCAGCGTAAATATTGGGCCGCTCATGAAATACAGTCATACAGCCCCAGAGCGCCTGCATAAGAAATTTATTGCAAAGGCCAAGATATTGCCACGCATTTTTAACTTTGCGTTTACATCACGCACTTATTTACACCAAACAGAAGCAAGGTATCTCCATTGTTCACCGGGGACATCGGGCGACCTTAGTATGACCCACCTGTCAGGATTGGCAAGAAGGGATAGAAGAAGAGATTGGTGATCGCTGTACAGACAAACAAGAAGAAAGAATTAAGGCGCCTAAATGAAAAGCACAGGGAAAAAAACACAGGCCAGCTAGAGAGTGGCAGGAGGAGGCGCGCTTTTGGAACGCAACAAGTTCGGATGTGTCAGTGCTGTTTCTGGCAGCATCGACAAGGTCTCGGCGTGCTGGTCTGGTTCCCAAGTCGTCCCACTCGAGGTTATGACTCATTGAGGCGCTGCAGTCGACCACCAGGACCAGCGCTCTGCTTCCCGTCTGGCTGCGTCCATGCAAGGCTGTGTCTCCAGGGGCTTTGCGCCCCGGCTGCCGCGTGCCTCCCTGTGCGCGCCCCGTCTCCAAGGTTGCACTCCGCGTTCTCCCTTCACTTCTTCCTTTTTCCTCTGTGTGATCTTGTCTGACTTCGTTCCTATCGTCTTTCTCTTCCTTCCCTCTTGCTCCCTTTCTAATTCTTCCTGCCTTCTCTAGCGCTCATACACTCTCTGAGTTCGAACAAAATTAAGGACCTTTCTGCATCTGAGCCCTAGAGCTAGGGTATTGCCTGCCTATCAGCGTGCCTAAGTTCATTCTGCCGAGGGCAGCTTAACGGGGCGCGTGACGAAGGTAAATGGACCCTGGCAGGCTCGCCAGTTTGCTCTGCTATCCTTTCTTGTCGACCCTGACAAACGATAAATACGAGGACTCGTCAACTTTTAAAATGTTTCTAATTAAGTTAACGTTTCGAGACTAATTGCACTTAAGATGTCTGTTACGTATCTTAAATACGAAGATTGTGTGACAGAGTCTTCTTTCCGGATATTGGGTTACGTAGCTAATAATGGCAGCGTGGTTTTCTTAAGCATTTTATTCAGACATCGTTTTTGTTTGTCTTTGCAAGAGCGGTATTTGATACACACACGTTTAAAATTGCGTAAAAAATTCCATATAGCGCCCGATATTTTTGCTAAGGCTTAATTTGGTGGCGTATGCAGCTATGTAGTGACAGCAGGCTAAATTTTCTGCCGTCACAAAGCACATTCATAACGCTGCGGAGCCCTCGCACACGAAATTAATTCCAAACGTCGCCATTAAGTGAGATACTTACAACATTACATAGATTATCCGTGCTCGTCTCCTTATGTTCACGAATTACAAACACATTACCTTTTATAGTTTACCTAGCGCACCGTATAAGTCAACTGTAAACCTGGTAATACAAATGAATCTAAGAAAAAAAGCGATAGTTCAGTAATTCTTTTTAATGGTTTTATTTATTCTAGGGGAACGAACGCGTCGTCACCCATTTCACTTCACATTTCAGCTAACTTGATCACATTTTAAGTAGGTGTCATGTGCAGTTGTTTTAGTACTTTGGGAAATATAGGGAATAGTGGCCGTGCGACATTATCGAATGCTGGAATAAGCAACGTTCTACAAAGATTGTAATTAGGTTGCCGAGATGACGCATTTGTGGTTAAGCGCAACGACAAACATCCTATTTCAACAAAATATAAGCAATGTGCTTCATATATTTCACCTAGAAGCCCACAGAACAACTACAATATGCCGGGCACAAAGTATAAAAATTGAGGGAAGACGAGTATACCTTAAATATTTTAAAAGCACATGCTTATTCTATACGAACCAAACATTCGGCAGAAGTCAACTGTGAGGCGGTCTGCAATTCCACAAAGGATGAAATCTCCGCCGTTTGTGGTCCACCCGCGAAAGAAATAAAACTGTGTAATCGTTTCATATACCGCTTTTATATGTTCTCAAAACGAGGGTGTAACAGCTTAAATTTAAGCACAAATTGACATGGACATGTAAAATTTTGCCCAATTATTTCTATTGACAATCCCCACATTTCCTCAATATATAAACTTAGTGAGTTATTCAGTTCTTTAACACCGCGACGACTGTTAGATAGCGTTTTTCAGCGGTTTTATTCCCTGTAACAGCTTCACCGTGAGAAAGTAAACTAGGTGCTCCCAACGAACGGGACAGTTAGTGGGAGCATGAACTTCACCTGTTCGTCTTGTGTATAGTACGTTTAAGGAATTCTGCTCACTGCGGCGACGCAAAGACGGCAGAGTGAACGGGATGACAGCAGTAAATTTACCGGAGCGCGTCGGTCATTTCGCCGTCGAGGACATGACTTTAGATGTGCAGAACTGGCACTGTTTTACCACCCGTCCATGTACAGTGCGGCGTTAACTTTTAATCTGGATGGCAGTTAACGACACCCGTTCTCATGCGCGTAATAACGTTCCTTACAGCGTTAGGACCTTCGTAATGGGTTGCGACGACGAGCTTGCCGTAAAATGCCTGCTTGATCGTGGAGAGGCGCCGTGATTATCCTAGATTCCACTTTCCTTCTGTTGTTTCTTTCTATGTGTAAAAGACCATAAAGAACGGCAGTTTATGGGCTGCAGAACTTGGAGAAAAGGACTTTGCACTCCCATCCGTGCCTCTCTTTCCACTCTCATCTGCCCCAGCTGCGTCCTCCTTTTTCTCAGGCACCTTTGCCTACACTCAATTTTGGGGTGAGACAAACGGCTCGAAATCTAATTTATGACCCTCCGGTCCAGCTTTACGGTCTATTGCACTAGGTTCCTAATTTCCTGTGCACGGACGGAAAGCAAAAGTATGGCGCAACACCGGTCATTGGTGGGCGTTCGCTCAGTCGCTGCTTCTCTTACTGACTGTGCCTGATTCACACACAAACGGAACCGAAATGTCGAAAGATACTGCGCTGTCGAGATTGCCTATATCAACGTAGCTCTTTGCTTTCTCATCCGCCGTGACTTTTGCCTTCAGCAATTTTGGTGCCCCACCTTAATAGCTAAGCCATGATGGCTCGGAGAATGCTGTCATGCAGTCTGTGCGACTATGAATGGCCGCGTAAATCATAAAACACTTCACCAAGGAAAAAAATGAAAGAAAGAATGACCACGACTACCGGTTACCTAAAGCAATTAGAAAGATATCAGAGGGCTGATACCTTCTAGTTGCTTTCGCAGCTCAATATCACATCCTGTCTTGGTATGTTGTACTAAGTTACAGTGGACGCCGTTGGAAAAATGGCAATTAAGTTTATTTTGTACCGCTTCAGCGCAAATGGAGAGCACTAATACGAACGGAAAGCTGCGCCATTCGAGTGTAACTAATTGGGTCCACATGTTTTCTACTCCAGGTAAAAAGAGACAGTAAAGAATACTAGCAGCCTAGTATACTAGCAGACGGTGCGCGGTCTTCGAACATCACCACAACAACGCCACCCCTTCAAATGCCTGGCTCTCTGTCAAGGTCACTGTGAGATCGACGTAGCGGAGGATTTCTGTTTAAGGGCTGCTGGTCTACCATCCTCGTTCCCCGTACATGACCCCCTTGAAGTTCCAATCTCGCGGGATTCTCGTATGGGCAATCTGTTTTCCATCGGGGAGTTACAAGCTGCGTTGGTAGCGTGTAGACGCTCCTCATCGCCTGGACCTGACGGGGTGACTTAAGAAGCCCTTGGAAACCTCGGTCAAAGAGCCCGGCATGCTCTTATAGAGGTGTACAACAATTCATGGCGGGAAGGTGTGGTTCCAGCTGCATGGAAGTCCAGCCGCCTTCTGCCTCTGCTCAAGCCAGGTAAATCACCCCTAGATGTGGCGTCTTATAGTCCCATTGCTCTGGCCAGTTGTCTAGAAAAGTGATGGAGAGGATGATGCTGACACGTCTAAAGTGGTATCTAGAACATTACAAGATATACCCTGACGCTATGGCAGGCTTCCGACGCGGACGCTCTTCAGTACACAACGTCATAGATCTTGTCTCGTCTGTTCAACACGAAAAAATTGTAATGAGACTGTGAGCGGCGGTGTTCCTGGACGTTAAATGCGCTTATTACAACGTAACACATCGCGCCATCCTGGACACCTTGGCCGATGTCGGCCTAGGTGGACTTGTGTTTCGATGGATATTCAGCTACTTGACGGACAGGTCATTTTTTGTGCAAACAGAGGATGGTGCATCATCACAACACAACACCTACCGTGGAGTACCACAAGGCGGAGTTTTGAGCCCCACTCTATTTAACCTCGTGCTCATCGATCTAGTTCACACCCTTCCACAATCCGTCCATGTGTCGATATATGCAGACGATATATGCATTTGGTCATCAGGAGCGACGCGTCCACAGGTGCGCGCCAGACTGCAAAAAGTGGCCACACTAACATCCAGCTATCTTCGAGCCCGAGGTTTGGAGGTGTCCTCCCAGAAGTGTTCTGGGGTCGCTTTCACGCGCAAAGCACTGAGACAATACGTTGTTAGAATTAATGGACAGCCTATTGCCTACGCGAAGACGCACCGTTTCCTAGGAGTGATAGTAGATCGAGACCTCTCCTGGAGTCCTCACGTCTCTTACCTAAAAAGGAAACTAGTGATGATAACAGACGTGCTCAGATTTCTTGCAGGAAAGTCGTGGGGTGCGTCTGTGAGTGCAATGCTCCAACTCTATAACACGCTGTTCCTGGGTCTCCTACGCTACAGCTTACCTGTACTAGGTGGGACCGGTAAGACCAACCTCCGAGCCCTCCAGTCTGTACAAGCTCAAGCTCTGCAAATTTGTCTTGGCCTTCCCAGGTGTGCAGCAGCGGCAGCAACAATAGCCATCGCGCATGACCACCCTATCAATACGTATATTCATGTCGACTCCTTAAAGGTGCACATCAGGCACTTCGCCCGACTTCCATCGCATCATCTCGCCTCCCTTCCTGCCGCGCGACCTCATTCAGCGTTTAGCAGAATTATTGCCGCCCACCAGGGAAGTTTACCGTCAAACTTCGCACCTGCAGCACGACCATCTCTACCGCGGTGGTGCCTGCATCCACTCCAGGCCCTTCTTGTTATTCCCGGCATCAAAAAGAAAACGGAGATGTCATCTTTCGCCCTCATTCAAACCGTTCTTTCATTCCTAGATGAAAAACGCAACGAACGCACCCACGTTTACACGGACGGTTCTGTCTCCTCTAAAAGTTCAGCTGGAGCAATGGTTCTTCCTGCTCAGTCTGTCACTATCAAATTCAAGACGTCTCACGTTACATCATCGACGGCTGCAGAACTCGCAGCTATCCGTGCTGCTCTGAAGTTTATTGGTCCCAAATTACCACATTCATGGTCCATCTTTTGTGATTCAAAGACAGCTCTCCAGTGTCTCCTGTCACCTTTCAACCATGAACCAAATGTGCAATTAGTCGCAGACATCCGACTACTCCGCCATTACGCAATCGACAAGAGACACAACATTATCTACCAGTGGATACCGGGTCACTGCGGAATTTCGGGAAATGACAGTGCGGATGGCGCTGCCCGGTCGGCTTATGATGGTGCCCAGATTATGCCCATACCGCTGTAAAGAACAGACGCAGCCACAAGTCTGCGCTCCCTCGCACGCGAGTTTACGCTAACTCTGTGGAACGCCAGTGAATTCACAAACAGACGTCTACATAGATTGGATCCATGTTTCCAACGCCGTCTTCCACCAGGGTTGCCACGAGCGGAAGCAACACTTCTGTGCCGCCTATGGCTTTGTGTGTCATTCACGAACTCCTATTCCTTCCGCATCGGATCGGCCGACCGCCCCGCTTGCGACACCTGCGGCTGCGAAGAGACGATCGCGCACCTCCTCTGTGGCTGCCCACGTTACAATGTGCCAAGAAAAGTGCTCGTGACCACGCGCGAAAAACTGCACAATCGCCCCTTCACAGAAGAGAAGGTTCTAGGACACTGGTCCAGTCGGGTTTCGCCACTCAAGGCCTTAAGGGCTTTGCTCAAGTTCTTAAGGACATGTGAATTGTGGGACCGCCTTTGACTATTGTTGCGCGTAACATCGCGTTACTATGTGCATTTCCTTGTTTTTTCTATCTTCCTTCTCCTTTTATTCCCTTTACCCCTTTCCCCAGCACAGGGTAGCCAGCCGGTATTTACACTGGCTAACCTCGCTGTCTTTCCTTCCCTTTTGTCTCTCTCCTATATCTTTGGCTGTGAAATCTCCCTGGAAACCACCAGCTTTAACAGGCTGCTCACATATGGATGCGGAATGTGACATCAAGCCAAGACGCATACCAGGTGCTCTACTGTAGCGTTGCATACACAAACGGTAGCACACCTACTGACTGCCACTCATAAACGAAAATAACAAGCCTTCCTAAACAGCCCTGTAAGCAATCGGCAGTACAGTAATGATTTAAGGTGGCGGGTGAGGATCACTTGCATTTTACTTTGCAACAAAAGTCTATAATAGGCCGACGCGGAGCAGAGATACACTCTGAGAGCCACAGAAAGATTACACCGTCGTGTGAGCAAGTTCCCCTGCAACGCCGGCTTTCTACAAAAGAATTCCAACCCACCAGGACACCAAGAAAACAAGTACAAAAGTACACGAGCCAGTAGGAGTAAACCATTTCAGATTCTTCGTCAGTCATTTTAAGGACGCACAAAGAAACCGAAAATCACAAATATGCACAGATTTAAGACCACAAGAGCGAGCATCAAGCGCCTACGTATAGAGACATAGGCCTCAGAGAAAAGTTGATCCCCCCATCGTCTACACACGCACCGAAACATACACACGCAAGAGCCAGAGTTGACAAAAAGGCAAGCTACCTGGACGAAAAAAATATGTTAAATATGACAGCTCGCCAAATACGTGAAGGCCTCGGAAACGACGAGGATTTGGCGAGATTCTCGTGTCGGCACCTTTGACAAATGACAGGATAAGCGGTGGGACTTATAAAAATCTTTCATTGGAATACATGGCGCTTTCTTCTGTTCCTTTACTTGGGTTCAGAAAGAACTTTGCTCCAACTTTCTTTTCTTTGCTATACTTGTTGCGAAAGTATATGCATGCGGGCTGCCTGGGTTTCTACTATGCACAAGGGATTGGGTTCTTGCTACCTCCGCTTGACGTGTTTTGTAGCCCTGCCCTCGAATGGCATCGTTTGTCAAGAATTAGGTGATGATGATGATGTTTATTGGCATACCATTTGAAACGTAGTGTATACAAGTAGCCGCCTAGCCTGCTTGTTTTATTTAACTCTTACTGCATTTATCGTCATCTAGCCTTTTGCCTATCTGATCTCGATCTTAAATTTTGGGCTTAAGCATCTATCGCTCTAATGTACCGCTTGCAATGAGTCTGGTTCTGCCCATTTCTTTCCTCCTTTTCTTACCACCAGTACTCTAATGGCCTTTTACTTATATCGGCTGATTACCAGTTAATCATTCCTTGTCCTTTGAATCACTATGCTTTTGGAAGGTGGACGCTCCTTACGGCTCTCGCTGGGTCACTGTCATGGCATGCCATTACGATGTGCCGAGTCGTTTCCGGAAATTTTTCGCAGCCCACACATGCCTCATCCAGTGGCATATATTTCCTCTGCTAGGCTTCTGACCTCAACCAGCCAGCTAGGGCTTCAAATAGGAAAGCGCTCCCCTATGCGTCATCCCAGATATTTTCCCTATTGATATCTTCCTTGCAGTTTTTGAAAACTTCTGTGGCCATTTTGTTTGTATCCTTTGTATCCAATTTACCGACTCTGTTTCTCTCACTTTCTTTTATCTAACTCCTGTTTGTTTGCATTTTCAATTACCTTGTACTTGGTTGCCAACTTTGACTTTTGCCAACAACCTCTTGAGAGGATGGCGGCATGCAAGGACGGAAGGACGGATTGACGGATGGATGGATGGAATGAGTGTCCCCTTTGAAACAGGACTGTGGATTACGCCACCAAGCTTTCTTTTACTTATTTTGCCTATTGTATTGCCTATCCTCTTTCTTTAAACAGTGAAAAAATTGCCAGCATCAAAGTTTCTGAATTATTATTGGGAACGTTGTTTGTGTACGTCTCCGTTTTTTATAGTCTCCCTACTTTTCCCCCACGAAACATCCAATCGCCTCCTGCTACTTTCTCTTGTGGACACGTTTACTTTCCCCCTGCTATCCTTGAACACAAGAATTTCAACGGTGCCAGCGAATTATAAGCAGGCCAGCTTGGTAGATATCTTCACACTCTAAATTAACAGGTTTCATTGTTTCTCTAGCTTTACTGCAGCAAGCACATGCTTATTCTTCCACAGTGTGCCTCGCTTTATAGCTACGCGTTATAAGGCATCCAATCTCGCCTCGAAAAGAGCTTGGCTTTACGTTATGATGAATTGTTTGTTTGCTGATTTCGTTTCTACTTTTTAGGTAGTCACTCCTATACGTTTTTTTTTTCATTGCCGCCACCCATGAGATTGTCTTAGCCTCTCTGACCTTGCATTTAACGTTCTTTGTTGCCATTTAACTTAACATGCCGATCACACACTTGCCGGTGAGCTTCCTAGTTCTTTCTTCCGCTGTGAGTCAATATTTTTCCAGTACAAATACTTGAACACTCCCGCAAACCATTTATTTTCTTTCATATTCATCAGTGGTTCAGTGGTGGAAATTCAAAGTTCGTCTTATTTGCGGTCAGAATAGCCTTTCAATCTTAATTTGAACATATAGAAGGAGTGAAGCATTTTGGAGAAGTTCTAATAAGTTAATACGGATAATAAGATGAATAGAAATGTATATGGCGGATGCATACCACAATTTTTGCCTTCTTTGTGTTTTGTATAGTGGTACTTAAGAGGGAGAGGTGAATTACAAAAGTCAAGGAGCAAGTAAGCCAAAGTTTTAAATGCCGATATAGGCTGACCCAGTGATATTAGCAGCAAAATGAACCCTGAATGCTTCGTATAAAATTATACAAGCTCTAACGCAGTGTTATCGTAATCTGTTAATATCGTGAATGTTAGTTAGTAATCTGTAACGCGGGCCTAAAGTTACATTGGTTAGTTGGTTTCTTCATTACCATGAGCCATTTGTAGCATCGTTTAGCTAGGGCATTAAGGTAAGACATGTTACTTTTCATATATTCGCAACTTATTATTTATTCGTCTATAGATAACACAATGGTATATGAACAAATTACTATTCTTATCATAAATCTAAGGGTAGTAATTCATATACATGTGAGACCAAAAATGTCCAAGAATAGTACGACGCTGTAACCAATCTCTATCAGCTCGAAAAAAGAAAAAAAGCTTTAACGAAATAACGGGAGATAAATTGTCAAACCTCGTTATAACGAAAATAAATGTAACAAAATAATGGACTAACGAAATAAGTGAAAGTTCCTTTGAAATGCTCAAAGAGATCCACGTATTCAAAGTTCTGCTTAAACCAAGTCACATTGTTCTACCAACATATGTAACGAACTAAATCTGTCTCCAAAATCCCAAAAGGTATCCTACCATTGCACGCCGCATGTATCCCTTTGCACGGCGTTGAGCACACATCCGGCGCAGCAATTCAGAACTTTCGTGTTTCCTCGTTGGATACGCCGTCTTTGTCACAAATACGCGTAGTTGCACGTAACCAGCAGCTCATTATCACTATCGCACGTCTCTCGCTCTCAATGCGGCACGGCGCAGCCCACCGCAGCTAGACGGGGCCTCGCATTGGTACTAGTGCAATCTTGGAGGCTACGAGTCGGCCGATCCATGTTGGCGAGAGCAGCGAGACTCGTTTGCTCTTTTCATTCACACAGTGGAGTCACGTGAGAGTGGCGGATCAGCCTGGAGCAGCTGTGTAGACGGCCCGTCGTATTGCCTACCATGCGCTGCTCGACCACGAGAGCCTTTCTTCTAAGTCGCAGCCTGCGAACTATTCTTTTTTTCCGACCACGTTGCCATTTCACCGGTTTCGTGAAGCTATAAACTAGCCGAGCGGAAAGCGGATGCAAGAGACCATAACATTGGAACAGAAGGAAGCTATCGTAAATGCATTCGAATCGGGTGCTATGAAGTCATGTTGCGCACGCCGAGGATTCTTTCGATGTTTTATTGAATGCCATTACCTATGTGACCTTGTAGCCGTTCCGCGGTCCACAGGGTCGTCGTCTTCTATGTGCGTTTATAGTTGTCCGCACCATTGAGCATATATTCCATTTAAGGACAATAATGGATATCACGAAGTGAAGGATATTACGAATCCTCGCTCCCCCTTGAACTAAGTCATGACGTTGTTTAACTGTAATTACAAAATATTCTAAGCAACCTAACACATTAGAATACAGCTTTAGGTACTACTGCTTAGGATGCTTATTAGCTTATGAATGGACATCTTTAGCTAACTTTGCCAAATGCTTTTCAATGTTCTAAACAAGTAATCAGTAATGAAATACTTCTTTATAGTGTGGTGTAGTTTTTCAGTGAGGAGGTGTCCCTTCTATTATAATGATTTTGGAAAGCCAGGCTCTGGTGAGGAGAAAATTTACTTCGACTAGAGGAATTTAACTAACTCATGTACTGTTACGTGTTCCGGTAATTTACGATAGATCTTAGTGAGCCAGATGGGTCGGTATATAGTACGGAATTATTTGTCACGGTATTTATAGTGCGGAATCATATTTTTAACACCGTCCATTTATTACGCATGGTAGGTGTAAGAGAGATTGCCGAAATAGCGCAGATAAAAACAACAGAGATAACAGTGCAACTGTCTTTTAAGAATTTTGAGATAATTGAGTCGGGAGCTGAGAAAGAGTCATTCTAGTGATTCGGCCAGATGTGGTTCTCCAGATTTACGTCTACAAGCAAACAAAGCGTGACTACGTAATAATGATGACGTATCACGGTAACGCGGAGTTGGAAATTGCAGAAAAATGGTTCATGAAAAAATGTATTTCGAACTCCTTTTAACAATGGTCAGATGGAATGGGAATGGGATTATTGAAGCATCATCACATCAGTAGTTAAGGGCAATGAAGCTGTCAGATTGTTTATTTACGACCCCGCAAGATTTACCTACGTTCGTTTTTAACACGGTAGTCCACGTTTAAGGAAAAAAAACAATGTGATTTTCAGAGTGAGTATATATACATCAAGTGCAGATTGCTGAATTACCCAATGGGAATGATTAGGTCGCAGTTCAGTGGAGCCACAAACCGGTTTCTTTCTGTTTGAACAATCTCCATGGTAATCCTTCTGTTTGGTGCCGTGTACCAAGGTGCATGCACATGGGAAATGATTGCGCGAGTTGGAACGTATGACTTCGTTACATCGGTCGTAAATATGTTGCGATAGAAAAGATCGACTACTGAAATCATTAAACCGCACGTCAGTAAACAAAACTAGTTCCCTGTTTATAACTTAAAATGAGCTTTTGTAGTTGTGCATAATTTTCTTCTTGGCATCCTTCGAGACAGAAGTGTCAAGGCTGAAAGTAAGTAATAGATCGCTCATGTCGGGTGCATATACAGGGTGTTCTTTTTTAGCTGCACCGATTGTAGGGCTGCCTTTGAGTCGCTGAAAATTGACCCTTGTCGAGGTGGTTCCGGTGCAGCTAAAAAAAAGAAGAACACCCTGTATATGCACCCGACATGAGCAATCTATTACTTACTTTCAGCCTTGATACAGCTCTTGAAGACACACAGGAAGAGGCCATACCACTTTCACGGTCCGACGCAGCCAGCAGACTTCAACTGCTTGCACGGGAGATCACGTTCTCTCTATGGTGCACACCAAGCAGCCAGACCAACCACAGCAATCATCAACACGACCTGCCCTCCTTGATGCATCTGTGTATGCCAACTGGACTCCGCCGAAGTGAGGCCACCCTGCTTTATCGCTTATGGCTAGGGGTGGCCTTCACGAAATCTTACTCGTTTCGCGTTGGAATGGCCGACAACGCTCTCTGCAATGCCTGTCTTTGCGAAGAGACGCTGGAACACATTCTGTGCGACTGTCCTGAATATAATGTTCAGAGACAGTCCATGGCGTCCGTTCTAGCGCACCTTGACAATAGACCATTGTCAGTTGCAACCATTTTCACATATCGCCGACTGAAGACATCGCACCTGAAGGCGACGAAGGGACTACTTCGGTTTATGAAGGACACGGGCTTGGACAAGCGGCTGTGACAGTGATGTCACGTACCGCACAAGAGTGACAGACTGTAACCAACGATGTGTGTGCCGTGTTATGTGCCCTCTATCTCTTCTCCCCATCTTTCATCCCCCCCATCCCGCTCCCATGTGTAGGGTAGCAAACCGGTTAGGCTAAACTGGTTAACCTCCCTGCCTTCCTTCTCCACTTTTTCCTTCCTTCCTTCCTTTAGCTGCACCAAAATTTTTAAGCGCACTGACAACCAATTTTTAGCCACCTAGTGTTTTTATGGTGCAACGCAAAGTTCACCATCGGTATTGCTTATATCTGCAGCGATTACTCCTAGAAGCGCATGGATATTTAGTAACCAGAATTTTTCGATCTGAGGAGCCTCTAAAAAACCAAGAGTCCTTCCTTCAGCAACGCTGAGAAGTGAGAGCGATGCCGATAGCCCGCCTCGCAAATTGTGGAAACCGCCCATCATTCCGATTTTACAGGAGTGAGTGTAACAGTGGTTAACCACCTACATTTTGACCTTTTCAACCACTTTTCAAAATAAAAAGCTGGTGCAATAAGCTCGTGTTGTTGTATTTGTACCCCATTTTTTCCCAAGCACATGCCTACATCATGGCTGGCTTGCCACCGTCGTTGTTGTTCTGTCAAAAAACGAACCAAGACAACTCATCGGAAACGAAGGCGGAGGCAGCATCAGTTCTCTTCTAACTACAAACGAAGGCTTATCTGCACATTGCAACTCAGGAAAAGCTTGTAATAACAAAAAGTATACTGAATTTAATACTAATACAAAGACCAGGAACCGCGCACGCTAGAAGATGGTAACGTGGTGAACCTTTTATGCACCTTCATGTTGTTGCTGCGTGGCGTGCCAAAGGTCATTTTTTGCGACTTTTCGTGATGAAGTAAAAATATAAATCCACTTTGAATGGCTTGTTTTAGTCACTACGATAGGGAATAACTCCATCGGCGGGGTTACCTCGATGATTGATGTTCACAGCGGTTGTATGTACCTTTAATGATTGCGTATGGCAGGTAGCCCAATTCTAATCCTTGATATAAATTACTCGATGAGGCAGTCATTACTTCTACGAGAAATCAAAATGTTCGATTGAATAATGGAAGCAAATACCCAAATTAGCGCTTTAATTAATAAATGTAAGCGATATATTTCAATCTGCGGATGATTGCCGCTGAGTTGGCATCGCGAATACAAGCAAAATTGCCGCGCGACTGGCCGCTCGCGGCATTTTGCCTGTATTCGCGGGCTTCTTTCACGCTCGGAAAAACACTTCTTTGTAGCATGTATCAAGCAACAGGAAGCTGTATCGGGAGCTTTGCATGTTGCTCTACAATTTTCTTATTGACACTTTTCAACGACTCGTAGGATTTGAAAAGTTGAGCAATTAATGAAGACTAATTACTTAACTTGGCGGAACGAAAAAATAATCTGACTATCTCCAAGCGACGACAAATAACATTCTTTGGTTCCGTTCAGCTACGTGTCATTTGCATATTTTCAGTGTTTGGCTCAAGTTACGTGGGACACCCCCTATAGAAAACTCATGAAACAGAACGTTGACGTATTCGATGGTGCGCAAATAAAAATGAAAAGAACTCAAAAACAAGGAATATTCAACGGAAGCATTGCCGGAACAGTTATCTCGGCCAGACATCTCATCGGGAATGCCGAAGAGCTGTTTGGCCAGATGTCTAGCAAAATCGTCGATTGATTGCCAGGCGAGTGAGTAGCTGGCCGTCGTCGAGATAACGCTGCTACGTAAGCACACTCATTTCCAAGTGGCGAGGTGAAGCGATAGCCTGAGTGTGTGCTTCTTTTTATTAAATTTCCCTTAGTACACCATTGCGGTAATGTTGATTTCTCTAAGGTCAAAACGCCACGTGGTGGCGCAAAAAGGAAACTGAATAAATGTTACTAATTCCCGGGTAAAATGGTGGGTTGTACCTCAGGCAGTCTTGCCACTTCATCTGATTTATGAGGAGCTGTGAATCAAGTGGCACGCAGATGTATGTTGTAGATCACGCGGAACTAATCCTTCTAAAAGGAAGAAACGGAAAGGGCCAAGACGTGAAATGAACTGCCTCGCAATATTGATTTAAAAAGCGATATAACACAACTCGATGTATCGTTGTAAAAAGTGTCTTCAATCCAAGGAAGTTGAACGCAGTTGAACCCTGGTCGCTCATGGCACCACGGGAGCCACACCACTGGCACGAGCCAATTGTTGAAGCGCGGCTTGCAGTAAACAGTCACAGCACGAACGAGTGCTAGGAGAAACACTGCCTTCAGCTACTCTAGATGAGAATGAAGTACATTCTAGTAGTAATGGGTTGTGTTTATGGCAGTGAGCTAATGTTGTGATGAGGTGATTTTAATGGTCATGAAGTGTACTACTCCCATATTTCCCTTAAAAGATCTTAATTGATCAGCTTCTAGGCACCGAACGATGAGCACAGCGATTGGATTGACACATGAACGAGTGATTTTCACAACATGCGATTCGGGTGATCTCTTGGTCCTAGAAATTTGGGAGAAGCCATCCGTGCAGCTGAAATTGGTGTGCACAGCATTGTCCCGATTGTTCGGAGGGCGGCCTTCTTTTTCTAGAGATACCAGCACAAGAGTCTTACGAAGACGAAACTTGAGGTAGAGAGAGAGAGAGAGAGAGAGAGAGAGAGAGAGAGAGGGGCAAGGGAAAGACAGGAAAGTTAACCAGAGATTATCTCAGGTTGGCTACCCTGTACTGGAGAAGGGGCAAGGGAGTGCGATAGGCGAGAGAGAGGAGGATAAAAGAATATAAAATAACTACACACACACGCACGTACACACAAACTGTTTCTGTGGGCACTGTCTCGCAGCTTGCAAAGGCCTGCCTAATGCTACGCAGTGTCACCGTACAATCCTACGCCACACCGTGTACAGCCACAATTTGTCGGAAAGTCCTGTGTCTTTTAAGTACCGTGGCAGCGCCTTCATAGCGGATCGCGCTGTTGTTCGCGTAGGCCAGCTTCCAAGGATCTTGTTTTCTGTCGTAGGGCGCTTGTCCAGTTTGTCTAGGGTGGCTGAGAGGACTGCTCTTTGCGGGTTGGAACGAAAGCACTGACTGTGAGGTACATATACGGTGAGGTATATGTAGGAGCTTAACACATAGCGCTGTGTATGCATGTCCTGTTCGCACAACGCCTTGCCTATTTTGCTCACACATCTCTTTTCATACGCGTATGGCTTATGCGCTATTTTCACTAGCGATGAACAACCCAGCCCGAGGCACAGCTTCTATACAGAGATAGGAAACCATCATTTTGCTTGCCACGGCACCACCATCACATCGCAATTGTCGTTTGTGCGGAAGGATGGGGTGTCTGCCTTTGCCTACATTTCTTCTTAGCCAAAAGATGGCGTTACAACACTAATGCACGTGCTTAAAGGCAGTTACACATAGTATGGAAACCGGTGAAAGCCAGAAAACGTCGCCGCTTGTACACCTTTGACTTAGGAGGCCTCCTTGGATTTGAAACGTTACCAATTATTTACTTGCGTTGTGCATACATCCTCCGGAAGCCTAGGGAGCGCTAACTTATTCATTTTTGGTGTGTTACACCTAGATTTGCAGAAAATTTCTTTTCGTAGAAAGCCATGATGCCCGTGCGCCGCACAACTCACTCTTTTTCACTTCTGCCACCCGGCAGGCCTTGGGCAGACGCGGGTGGCCGGTTAGTATTGCGCTGCGACGGTGCCTCCAGTGACCTTTAGTTCACTGGAGCAGTGAGCCTTGGAGAGGCAAAGAGGGTTGCTGGTACAACTTTTTTACCATGCGATCATGTAATTATTCTTTGCTAATGTCACTATTCGTCACACTTCGTCAGTGGTCTGTGTGACACCTTGCCCGCGTTATCACTTGTTGAGCCGGCCATGATTGGTGGATGGAAATATTGGCTTAAAATTGAGCGGAAGCAATTGCTGCAGTATAGCGGCCCTTCTATCGCCTCGCCGGCGACGTCGAAATCACGCGACGTCTCCCCTGGCGAGGCAATTCTGGTCGACTGGCGGCTCGACACCTACTAGATACAACTGAAAGCCTGCTTGCTTTCCGCGTGACGTCACTTTTCGTAATCCCCCGGCAGTATGCGACGAGCCACCACCTTGGAAACTCGTCTTTTTGTGATCGTGACATGTCGTGCTTGTGTTACATGGCCGCGAAATGTGTGCGGTCCATTTTGCGGTCACTGGGGCGTTTGTGCCTCCGCTTTGCCAAACGTGAGGCCACTGGGCAAGTCATTTAAGTGTGTGCAAAGCTGCCGTGAAGTCTACTCCAACGAGTCGCCACTAGTGTGTTCTCGTTCCCGAAGCAAGAAAGTCTCCGTCATGCATTGTTTAGGACAATACCGTGGGAGGACTACGAACTGATGAGCACTACGAAGTAATGACCTTTACAGAGGTAGGTGAAGTTTTTTTAACCGCTCTTCGACAGGCAAATCTGCAATTACTTGAAGAAAGATCATGCTGCAGTCTTCGAAGTGAACCCTGGTTAGCTTTTCACAATAGTGTTTCTCCCGTCAGTTCCTAAAAAATGAAAATGAAATTAGGAGCTGCGTTTATCTTTGCTTCATCTTTCTGGTCATGCATACCAGCAGCGTTACAAAAGGACTCTGCCGATAACTGTGCACTGTTTTTTTAGAGCGTGGAAAGTGGTATTACGGCTAGAAGGACATACGCTGTTCTTTGACTGAGCTTAGCTATTTTATTTTCCCTTGGAGCAACCACGCGAATAAACAGAAATGTCCAAAACTGATGCAGGTACCGCTTTGGTGGCTCTTGTTTCCATGAGGTTAAAGGCACATTTTCAGCTGGTTCACTCCAGCGTAACTTATGCACACTGAAGTGGTAATAATTTTCCCCGATTCAAGTCATGCTATGAATTACAAGGTATGTTTGCTAAAGCAATAAACTACACTAGTTGGTGGGAATTCATGATTGTATTGCGCTTAGTTTTATACTTATGGAAGGCAGAGGAAGGTTAGGCATGTAGAAGCCCGATGTACTTGAAATAACGTTTAGTAAAGCAATGAACTGGGCTAGTTGGTCGAGATTGTTCCGTCAGAACTTCCGTCTGTACGATACTAAGCGGAATACAATCGGTGAGCCATGTTTCCTTGAGGGACATTGCCTGACTGTAGCATCGATGGTGATTAAACACCGGACTATATTTTGAGGTTTCCTCAAATTTGTGTTCTGCATTTTAAGAGGTTCCTCAGGTGCGTTTACTTCCTGGTCGCCTCTACCAGTCTGTGAAGATGGTCGAACAGCAAAGCTGTGTTAGTGACACCAAGTGTACATCACGAAAGTTAAACTTCGCAAGCAGTATATGTCGTAAATATTTTGTTTCACTATTCTTTAACCTCATTTTCGCTTGCGCGTGCTTCGTGTGGTGAGCATGCTTTACGAGCGCTGACTTTTAAGCTCGGTATTTCGGGCGCGCACCTTGGTTCAGCCCTACGACGACGAGCCCGTTCACGAGCCAACTCTCGGTGACGCTCGCGGTAGGCAGCTTCGTCAGGAGTACGCACTACTCGTGTTCTTACCATAGTTTTAACTAGGATTTAGTGTGTGGAATCACTAATCCGAAGCTCAATATATCGGGCACAAGGCCCATTACTAGAGATTCGGGAGCTGCACTCGTTTTAACAATTAGTTGGATTGGTTGGAACGCCCTCGCAGTATCGCTCTTCAATAGTCGGGGACTGTTCGTATGCCGCAAACTGCCACCATAACATCTGTTTCTTTCGCGGCAGGGTGGAGTTAATCGTCGATAAATTTGATCGCCGAGAATGCATCGTGTGACAACCATATAAGAGATCATTCTTACAGGGAGAAAGGAATCACTCTAACATATTTCCCCCTGTTGAGCTTTTTTTTTTGGGTTGAAGTAAGCTATTTTGTTTTCATGCTCGAGCAAGTCATCTGCGCTACCGCCTGCACATTTGAATTATCCTTTTTGTATTTCGTCACTGGCTGACGGGTGTCCGAAAGCAGTTCATATAAATGCCACACATATTAAACATATATGCGAGGAAACATATCTGACAAAAACATGGAATCATACTAAAAAAGTACATCTGAACTTTAAAGGCTCGAAGGAAATTCTCACACTGTCATTTAGGACAGGCATACGGCGGAGTATTCATGCTTCCGTTGAAGCCCTGTGTTGCGTATTACCCTTTGCCTGATTATTAATTGATTTCTTGTTACTTAAGGAAGGCGAAACATTGAGCCATCTTTATATTCCGCATATATTTATTTTGCTTTTGCTGGAATCGGTAAGTTTCTTTATAGAAAAGAAGTTAGATGCATTTCACAAGCTATGTTGTTGTTTTAGGAATGAGTTAGGGAAGAATTTTTCCGTACAGAGAACACAACGAAGTTCCAGGTATAGTGCCTAGAGGAGACAGATTCACGTTCATCCTTACTGCTAATATTTTAATTTGAATAGAGTTTTGGAACACGTACATTATGAAGAACAACCATGATATTTCTTCTGCGGTGCCACGACTTTTTTGACGTATTGCTAAGCGTGCGCTACATCACTTCTCAGTTCCCAAGTACTTTAGTCGCATCTTGAAGCGGTCTTCTTACTTTTTTTCTTTCCGAGTGCCCCCATGGCTCAACTCAATTCACTTTTTTTTTATTTATATGATATAAGGAGATCTAGGCGCACAGATTAAACGCCGGCTACTCTTTAGCTCTTGAATGGGTCTAGCCTACAACATACAGGGTTCAAGATTACATGTCAAAGAACCTTCTCATACAAGCACAACAATTTCTCAAGTAACGTTTTCACAGTAACACTATGATGTACAAACATCCATACTTACATACTTACGTACATACATACATACATGCATGTATGCATACATACATACATACATACATACATACATACATACATACATACATACATACATACATACATACATTGTACATACAATATACAAGTTGAATAACTCCACAGAACTCAACAAGAAAGCCTCAAAAATACAAACAATACTGCCACCTAATAATACAGTCTCTAATCAGTGGGTGGTGCATGCATCATGTAAATGCATTATCACGTAAAGATGGAACAGAATAGCCAACATAACGTAATCCACAAACGCATGCATATATAGAGCGTGCTTGAAATAAACAGACAATTAAAATCGTTAATAATGACCAACAATGCCGCTGTCTTCGAGAAAAGCTTTTAATGCTATTAAAGAGCTCTTCTGCGAGGTCGTTATTGGCCAAGGGTCCAAAAGTTTCTTTAAACTGAAAGGTCTGCGGTCTACTGTCATTAGAGTTTATTTAAGGTGGCGTCTTGGTGTGTCGTGTTTTTGGCTATCTAGAAGCAGGTGATGCATACATTCGTCTACAAATCCACAAACACATTCGGGGGTTCCCACAAGGCCAATTCTATGTAATAAATGTTTTTTTTGTAGGCAGAGCTTAGCTTTAATCGATGAATAAGGATTTCCGTATATCTGTATAATGACAATGAAAACTTTACTTCAATAAACGAATCGATACGATACAAATCCGATTTCTCACAACTATGGGCAAACCACGCCTTCTATGTATACGTCTTTTCATACTATTTGCCATGAGACATTTTATGTGTTAAGTAACGCAAACGAGAAAGTGGATAAATTTTGCCAGCGCAGCATTCCGGTGTCTCTAGGGGTTAATTCTTCGAAATAGCGGTTGTTTTCTGGTGTATGCATCGGTTGTCTCAAAGTCGAACGCAATACTTGCAACAAAAACGAGATTGTTTCCAAATTTGACCTGTCTTCAACCCCATTCATCCGCGCGCATATTGTGCAAACTCATTAACCGCACTGCACGAATGTACTCTTGGCACTTAACTTACTACGAAATGAAGCTTCATTATGTCTTTTCCTCCTCAGATGTCTTCAAATGTTTGCTTAACAAAATTCATCCTTTATCAAAGCCACCTAAATGTCATTTCTTATAAGTTCTGAGGACAACAGTGTTATACTTTCCCGTTTTTCCACTGTAGGCATCGGTATCCTGACTCTTGAAAGCGTAATTAAATTTTGAGGCTTTTCGTGCGAGAGTCTCGACATGATTATAAAGCAGGCCGTAGTGAGGGACACCTGGAATAATTTTGACCACCTGCTGTTCTTTAATGTCGGCCTAATGTTAAGTACACGAGCGTTTTTGCATTTCGCGTCATCAAAATTGGCCGCCGCGGCTGGGATCAAAGCCGCGACCTGGAACTTAGCAGCGCAACGCCACAGCTACTAAGCTCCCGTGGCGAGTTCTTGAAATCTTTCGGTTCGGTGAAGTTTTCGCCGGGCGACCAATGACATTTGCTGCGCTTGTTTCAAACTATAAGCGATAGGAGCTACACCTCTGTCTTCGAAGCCCAACCTTTACGACAGGGCCATAACGTGCTACAATATTATACAATGCATTACAATATAGAAAAATTACCACTCTGATATCATAGCCCGAATGCATAAATTTGTTCTTCGTGTGAACTCTGGTTGTTTTCTTGCGCTTATAACGCGTTCGCTATGCCACGTGCTAAACTCTGTAGTGTGCGAATTGCATCGCGAATACTGACGCACATTCTACGTTTGAAATGTTCATTATTTTTCCTAACGGTACGTCTTGCCGCTGTGCAGCCGTTGAGGTTGGAACAAATTTTAATTTTTTTTCCTGAATTGAACATGAAGTGCTGTATGTGCATGGTATTGGAGCGCTCGTCCTTCTTCCTGCTGCCGACTAGAGAATCGGAGCGCCGCCACACTGCGGTTAGGCTGGATGGCGTGGCTGGGTTTTGTAACTCTAAATATGCGCACATTGTGGCGGGAACGAATGGGCGTCTGACTTACTCTTTCATCGTTGCCATAGTAACGCAGTAAAATTATATAAGTGCCTGCGCTATATGACGGCTTATGGGAGCGCGTCGAAGCTATTTTCTTTTTTACGGCTATCATTCAGGAAGTAGTGAGAAAAAATACCCACCAGCGTATTGGTCGAAAGTGGGATCGCTCATAACAGCTGCGATTATATACACCGGGTGTCCCAGCTAAATTTTGCCAGAGTTTAAAGATATGCTGTTGTAACGTAGCTGGACCGAACAAAGGTAATGGTCATTGTCGTCGCTTGAAGATATTAGAACTATTTTTTCGTTGTGCCATTCAGAAAATTACTCCTATTAATCAACTTCACAAATATTATAATTAGATGGAAAGAGTCAATGACAAAATTGCAGAGCGACACGAAAAACTCCCTATGCAGCATTCTGGTGCTCAATACGTGCTACATAAAAGTTTTCTTCCGATCGTGAAAGTAGCCCGCAAATGCACGCAAAATTGCCGCGCGAGTGGCCGCTCGAGGCGCATTGCTTGTATTCGCGGGCCTCTTTCACGCTTGGAAAAACACTTTTATATAGCACCTATCGAGCAACAGAAAGCTGTATCGGGAGTTTTTCATGCTGCTCTACAATTTTCTTATTGACACCTTTCATCGAATTATAGGATATGAAAAGTTCATTAATTATTTAAGACTAATTATCTAGTTAGGTGGACAGACAGACAGACCAGGAACTTTACTGATGGCCCTGAGAGGCTACGATGCCCCCTTTTCAGGGAAGTGATGAAGACGCAGGCTGCTCCCACGTTGGGACGGGAAGGCCAAGCCTCACCGCCGCATCATGGGGTATCTGGACAGCCCATACCTGACGTGAAAGCTCGGAGCTCCGCAGCGCACAGCTCCACTCTTCTGCGGTACAGCTATGCGGGCCTCTCTGTAACGAGGGGCATTCCCAGAACAAGTGTTCTAAATTACCCCTCGGTCCACAGCTCGGGCAGTCCAGACTAAACTTCGTCTGGATTGATGGAATAAAATACAGTCAAGTTTGGTGAAGCATGCGGAATGAAAAAAAAAATAGTTAGAGTATCTTCAAGAAACGGCAAACAACATTACCTTTGTTTTGTCCAGCTACGTGTCATATGTGTACATCTAGCTGGGACACCCTGTATGATGAGCCGTCTCTTTGCACATCGCTTTTCGAATAGTATTTGCCTCAACTTACTTCCTGGCTTTTCCGTTTACATTTAGCTCAGAGACACAGCACTACCAACACTCTAAGCTAGCACGCCAAATGAAGCAAAGTATAATAATACTGCGAATATATATATATAATCCACCGCCGATCCACCAACCGACACTTCACAATTATATCGTGCAAAAATAGTCTACATCGTACGCTTTTCTCTGAAATTGTATCTCCGGGGCCAGCGTGAATCATACACTGCAATATAATGCAGTGTATCCTTTCACCCTGAAAATCGGGGAAGTTCTTGGAGCTGCTTTTGTTCGTGATAATGGCTTGTTCTATGCCATGTGTCCCAGATAACTTTAGCCAAGCTGCTCAACGAAAAAAGAAATGTAAGTAACGTGGAGCAAGATACAAATAATGGACCTGCAGTGTTTGGTCGCACCATGGTTCTCAAAAGTGCGTCGTGCCCCGTGTTACTTTAACCTTTCTTTTTCTGCGTTGAACAGCTTGGCTACCGTTTGTTGGGACACCCTATATATATTAGCTTTGTTTTCAGCCGTGCTCGCACACACACCAGCAGATTATGTTAATGCTAACGTTGTCGCTATGCTAATGCTGAAACATTAAAGAAATCATACATTCTACAAATATTTAGAATTCATGGGTGGTGGAGGGGGGATATCACTATCACCTTTTTTGCTACATCAGGTAGGCGTTACTTCAAAGGTGTGATGAATGAATTTGACAGCGCTCTTTAATTCTCAAGGCACAGTTACAGTTCGTGTGGTCTTCAACTAAGGTTTGCTATTCTAATGGTAGCCGGATGCAGCTCAGCCATCGGAGACAACCTGCGTTCCGTTTATGTCTGCTTACCATGCAAAACAATCTGCAACGTGCACAGGTGCGGTAATCCTTGTTACCCGTTTTCAGCGCCGAGCACCATCTTACCCAAATTGTCACCTTCCACCAAAGGGTGGCATGTTTTTCGAGGGAGCAAGCTGAGCCTTTGTACAATCATTATTCAAGCACTTGCACGCGTAACTGAAAACAACGCTTGCGGTGCACCACATTCGTTTTGCATAGTCTTGTTTTGATACTGCTCTTCATGATTTGTTTAATCTGATACCGGCGAAGTTATGGTTTGGTTTCCTCTCTGATGTACGCGTTGGTATCTACTGAAATGAAGCAGCTAATTCTGCGGCGGTTTCAGCCGACAATCTTGAGATAAATGATGATACTTTGTGCCAATTTGACAGGGCTCGACTGTTGATGCCCCGCCACCAAGAAACTCGCGCCCGGATGAGCTTGTGATCAAATGATCGTTCCATACACCAACTTCTGTCCGTGCCGTGCACTCTATTGCCTAAGTTGCGTGTCGGGTGCGCTAATACCGACGTCACCTTTGCCATGAAGAACGTGTGCCGAGCTCTTTGGTCCGCCTTGTGGTCCCCATAGCAAAAGGCTTTAGCGCTTACCTAGCTTTGAACAGTTGATTGTGCGCATTGCTGAGAAAGTTCTAGCAAATTATTCTTGCTCAGGTTGCGTTCAATGGTTTTTTATTTTCCGAAAGGTTCTTCTTGAACTCAGTGTTGGACTCCAATAAAGGTGTACTTGAACACTTCTGAACCACGGGAATACGCTCTCATCTGTAATGCTTGTACTCTTCATGTGATGTGAATGTTGTAGTGTACCTTTTCCTTTTTTTTCCTTTTCTTTGTCTCGTTCTTCCTCTCCGTACGTTCTTACTTCAAGTGCGTGGGCTTCGTTTCCTTTTTAGCATAAAACTGCTAGCCCGCTTGTCTTTCTAGCTGTGTAGTGTTTATAAATGTGTACATTAATAATATTATAAATGCTCAAGCCCATCTACTAGCGACTCTCGGAATGGTCATCTGCAGCCTCCATCCTGTTGCTCGAAAATGGTGGGGCAGTTGAAGCGGTGATCAAAATCTTTCTTTCGTACTCTCAGCTTCTCTCTCCAGGAATATCGGTTCAGTATGTAGTAATGATGCACACGTTATTGCAAATGGTTCAGACATTTTCTTCAATTGCTCGGATGTCAAAATTTCTCCCATGCATTTCTTGTATTCTCAGCCTATCATCTGCTGCGAAGGAACAAAGGCATTTTTTTTCGCCTACGTAACTATATCCGCACATGACCGCATCGCTGCATTTTTTTCGGCCTTTCTTTTTCTAGTTTTCTTTTCCTTTGAAGTAATGGGTCACGGGTATGAGAGTTCCGTTCTTTTGACTGTTGTGGCACCGGCGGGTAAAAAAGCAGGAAGAAATAAACCGACGAATGTGCACTATTTATGATTTGTGTGATGTGCGTGAAAGTAACACAGAAAACAGCTTTTTATTTTGTAACAATGCAACCTGGAATAGCCATTTAAGAAAGCAAACCATTTGAGGAGGAAGTGTCGGCAAATGACCGAGACATTCTAAAGAGATGAAAGTCAGACAATTCAAACCAACCCAATTACAAGTAATGTAATGTCGAAACAAGCAAAAGGGGGCAGTTGGAAGAAGGCGAACGACGTATTGAGTTTGCGAAACGGGCCTTTACACTGCAAGGACAACACTGTGAACGCCCAAAGTACTCATTTTATAGCTAGCAGTGTTATTGCTACATGGTGGGTTAGCAATTTAGGTAGTGTGTGGCTTGTTTACCAGAACATATTTCACGTCGTGTAATTGCTTAGAACTCTCCAGTTGTTGCAAATAACGAAAAATACTGTTTGCCTCAATACAATCACTTCATCTCTGAACAAAACAAAACAAATTCTATTCTTCCTGGTCTTGTGCTCCAGAGCCGCATTAAGAGACTTGTATTTCTCGAAGTCGACTGTCGTAAAAAAGAAACATTCCAGTTGGTTACCGGTACGCTTCCTTTTTATTTAATGTAATTTGACGTGTCCGGGTTGGTATTTTGTGTCCTTGTCTCCATAACTCACGCTTCTGCATTTTCTTGTGCAGTCTTTTATGCTTACTTTCGCGCTTAATACTTACTTTATTTGCGCACCAGCGCTACGCTGTCTACATAGTTTGAAAGCTACAGTCAGGAGTTCCTCCACACTCAACTGATGAGTTATCAACGAGCGGCATTTAAACCAAGTTTATTGAATGTTAGGTACCTCGCGGCTACGATGTTTTCTGCAATGAGGATGAAAACGACGTTGCGAGAGTGGGCGAATAATGCGAACAGAATGTGTATGAGACGCTGTGAAAAAGAAATCAATGCTGCAGCGGGAAAACCGTCTGAGTTAAATTTACAATAACGACTGCTTCGTGGCGAGACCGTAACCACGGAAACTGACTGAAAAACCAATTGGGCATCGAAACTACGCGGAAGGAGATGTACATCGTAAATGTAACAGTGGCGCTGCAATCCAGCTAGCACGACTAATTTCTAAACGCGGGTACTACATTATTTGTGCTCACATAAAGTTAAACGTTGCGTAGAAGCTCAGGGGTACAATACAGATCAGCGGTGACAAGTAGGAAAAAAAGATAAGGAAAAGAAAAGAAAGCTTAGATCCACTGCTACATGTTCGGTGAAGCTGCATGTCCTGTCCTGCTTCTGTCCTTTGGAGAACAGAAGCGCAATTGTTATGCGGTCGATGGTACTCCTCTGAGTGCGGGGATATTCAGACTCGCATGTTCCTCGAGCGAAAATCCCGGCAGTCTTCTCCAGCGCACTCTACTTTCGTTCACGGGCTTTCTTTTCGCCGGCACCCTTTACGGTTCCCGGTATTTCGTGACACTTGAATGATTATCAGATTTGTGCAGCGTTACCGGCGTCTGCCCGCAAATAAATGTTCTGTGTGTTCGCTCCACCAAATCCTCACAGTTTCAGCTGTCTTGAGTGCCAACGTCGCCTCCGCTCTTCAGAGAGCCGAATTCTTTCGTGCTATGGAGCTGTACTTGTTGCAGGAGCTGTCTTGCAGCTTTGACATTTTTTCCAAGACTTGTCAAGTAGCAGGCACTGTTCTTTTTAACAAGGAAACGACAGTACGTTGTAATTATGGGGGTACTCCGGCAGAGTAGTAAAATTTGGACCTGTGAAAACGCATCTCATCGCGTTCTTTCAACGCGGTGGGGATTTCGATGCTGGGCAAAGTTTTATACTTTAAAAGAAAATAAACAATGTACCGTCGCTGAGAGAAAACAGGAGGACGCACTGTCTTTCGCTTTTATAGAATTACTGGAAGGTGCAGGCTCGTCCATTCAGTGGCATTAGGTGCTGTGATTCTTTTAGATATGAGGACCTGCACTTTGTTAATGAACGTTGCGAAACTGCCTGTACTAAGTTGTAGGTTTCATGTTAACACTTGTTGAACGACCGACGATGAAGAATACTGTGAAATTATTCTTTCTCCAATATATTCAACAAAATACAAAGATATGGTGAGAAAAGAGATCAAAGTTGTGGCGAGCAGTTCAGAGTATATGAGAGAAGAAAACCTTTCAGAATCTCCACTGGAACCTAGCAATAAACTATGTGTATGAAAGTCCAGGCAGCGCAAGGCTAATGTTTCTCACTGCGAAGCAGCAAAAACTATTATTCTGATATCTGCTTGTGCTCATCCAATCACAAATCATCCAATCACCGTTTCTGTTACACTTTCGACAGCGGTGAGCCGTTGGGAATTTTTAAGGAGTTGTGCTTATTATGCGCGAGAAGCTTATTTCATTTGTTGAATGCATCCTACTGCTGTTTATACAATTATGATGCATGCATGTGAAACAGGAGGTCCCCCGGTCAGTTCTACTTTCAGACTTCCTAATCTACTGCCAAAGATGTATGCTTGTTTTTTTTTGCGCTACAAATAAACTTAAAGCTTAAAACCTAAAACTGAAAATATCTTTTCGTAGGTAATCAATATAAGGAGCGCTCAATCAATGCTTAGGATAAATATTTTTTCTTAACATTGCAGTTATCATTATCAAACAACCGAAAGACCATGTAAAGCTCAGTTGTTTCCAGCCGAACGTCTAGGCGCAATTTTACAGCAGCTACAGAGCTAAATTCTCACATTCGAACCAGAAATTCCTTAAGGGCGAACGCATAACAGGTGGAGTGAAAAAAAAGCGCCTCATACTTTTAATTACCGTATTCCGCCAAGCGGCAAAGAAAATCAGAGTGTTGAGTCCACATATATGTCGATGATTGCTGATGAGAATCTAAGAGCGGCATGTGCTGCCAGATGTCGAGGCCACATCGATGTCGCTGGCTCAGTGGTCACACGTTCTGCGCATCTGGGCTTCATAGGTCGACGCCAAGGAGGTTGAGGGGGGGGGGGGGGGGGGGGGAAGGCGGTTGATATGCGCCATCACCGCAAGCACGTTTGGGTGAGGCACCCGCCTCGCCGGGGCCACAGTTAATCATGCAGTTCTTGGTTACGACTGTCTACTGCGCTGGAAAGTTTGTTTTGTAGTGCGCTAACGCATTGACATGGTGCACAGCGTTCATGCCAACAGATCCCGCCGTAGCTTGGTCCTGGTAAGGGCTACCTCGAACTTGCGGACGAGTCGCTTCCGCTGTCAGGCGCAGTATAAACGAATGTTCATGAGCGTAAATACAAGCAGCAGGTCCATTTGAGTCCCCGACCACCGGCCACAAACAACCGCCTAGTGGAATTCCTGATTTCAATAAATAAACGTGACCTGCTGCCTGCACAACTATGCAGTCGGCATAAGTGTGCGGCTTCAAATGGGCCTGGCCGAACGTGTACGAATGGGCAGGCTGTTTTCATGCACATGTAATCGTACACTCAGGTGCTCATGTAGGAATGTGTGTGAAATGGATCTTTATTCAAGCGGTGTTATTCAAATATTTTACCAGTGACTGCGAACCGTACAATTGTGTTTACTCTTACACATCATGCACCCTGATGCAATGTTTATGGGCATCTATGGACAACATATGGACATGGCGGTTAAAGAAAGCCCGCGAAATATGAAATAAAACCACGCGACTGCACTCGTGCGCTATCGTATTGCAGCGCTCTCATCCGTGCGTCGAGCCTATCGCTTATCAGGGACGACGGCGCTTGCTTTCCGTGTGACACCTCCAAAGATGCTGAAGCACTCTGAAGCCGCTGCCTAGATGAGGATAGCTATAGGGGTTTGTTGGGACGACAAATCTTATTTTGTTGTAGCGCAGGCTAAACGACAAGGACACCAGGATCAGAATCAGAATCGGTTACAGTATGTTAATTACAGTATGTTAATTACAGTATGTTATGTACAGAAGGTGGACCCGAAGTCAAAGACTAAAGTACCCCAATAACTAGACTCTCATCAAAAAATACTTGAGAATACTAGTCATCCGCGATTTATGGGGGAATGCGCACACATATATCGTTCGCAGAACGGCTCGCAGAACATTATCGGCGAAATCTGCACTGTTATAAACCGGAAAATAAAACTTTAGCCTACAGAATCCCGATTACGCCAATCATGGAATATGCAAAAATAGTACGGCATCCTCACACGATAAAAAAAACACTCCAAAATCGACTGTATCAAGCATTTGCAGCAAGGTTAATATACGACAAATTTCACCATTTTGCTTCCCCGACACATATTTCTGTGCTAGCTAACCTATATTCTCAGGAATTGCTATTTGAAAAAGAAATATCAATATTTATTTTCTTGGTTTACATGCTCCCATTAAAATTAACAATAGGAATTGTTTAATTATTTCTCCAGGTGACTATTTCAGACATACGTACAGCTTGCATATCCCCTCTCCACTTGTGTTTAACAACTTCTTTAAATAGAGTTTTATCACAAGAGTGTTAAAATAATGGAATTTGACAAGATGACGTCGACAAGATGACGACAGTATGACGTTCAGTATTGGTTTCACTAAATTAATTAATGCTGTGTATCTTCGTGATGACTGATTTTTCATTTTGCTTTCAGTTATGTATAATAATTCGTGCACTTCTTGGTGCTCTTTTTCAATCGATGTATTTTTTACATGATGTATTCAAGGCGTATCTTTTGGTGCTACTATTTTAAGCGACGTTATATGATGTATGTGTGCATGTATAAATGTAGAATGTAACTCGGCAAGCTGTATATTTAGGTAAACAATGCGTCTATTTCTTTGTCCTCCCATGTATGCCAAAGTAACTTTTCTATTATATAAACGAGGTGTTTTTAAATCTCTTCTTTTTTTCATTTTGACAGCTACTAGTAACTTGTTTTGTGTTTTATATGCATATCCCATTTCTGTAGTAACTCAGCACTGGGCTAACAGTATCAATAAATGCAACGAAATGAAAATGAAAGCAAAGGGTAATATACTCGAACGTGGCAGTGCGCGAAAGGGCCGATATAGCTATCAAGTCACTGCCACCATCTAACAGAAACGTTCACCCACTGAATGCGAGTATTTTCATATAAGAGAATGGAATAACTTCTACCCGATAAAAGATTTAGCTCTTGGCTATTGCATACCAATTTATGCTGCGGTTGTTTGCCATGTTTATTTCAACATCACCGTGCTGGATGTGCCTCCATATTATGGGTTAACTCGTAAATCAACCAAAGTATTCAACCGTTTGGCGCGGCATTCGGAGATACTGCCCCAACTTGCACGAGTCAAAATAGGACGATGGAGCAGCGAAATTGTAGACAACATGCAAAGGAATCGAGATGCTGGCTGTTCAGGAATTAGGAAGTCTTCTAATAGAGCAAGGAAAGGTAAATGATCATCGTGATTTGTGAAGGGAGCAGATATTTTATAAGATATTACAAAATTCTTACGGCGACATCGCCAAATAAACAGTCTGATAACCGTAAGCGCCTTGGGACAGCCCATCTCTCACGTACGAACGCAAGAGTGACGGACTCTAAATGACGATGTGTGTGCTGTGCTATGTTCTCTCTCTCTTTCTCCTCCCCATCTTTCATCCCCCCTCACTCCGCAAACCGGTTGAGCTAAACTAGTTAATCTCCCTGCTTTTCCTTCTCCCTTTTTTCCTTCCTCCTTTACTTCTCCCCGTGGGTTTCCTGTACGTGGCCCTTTCTGCGGCCAGCCAGCGGCCATACCATACCGACTACGTCAGTTCTCGTATCTCTCCGGCCAGAATGAGGCCAATGGAGCAGTTCTGTGGAAGAGCAAGTAATGAACCTTCTGAATGCTCTGAAAATAAGGGCAACGGTCAAGGAGGAATTTTACCCGCTCAGTAATGGCTACGAGGCAAGCCAGAGAAGGCTGCGAACAAGCTAGCACACTTGCACGCAGCAACCAGCTACAGCTTTTTTCTAGTTTCCTCTCATCACTGTCGTTTCAGATGAAATTATGGTACAAGTTTCAGCAGCCTTCGATGGAAGGCGAACGCCGATACATCCAACTATCGTGAGCGCTATAGTGGTTACGATCAACGTTACTAGAGCCAGTTGGTTGTGGTAAGGTTGGACGATTGCTGAAGATACCGCGTTTCCGGGAACCGAGGTCTCGCCTAACGGCACCGGCGGCACATAAGTGAACGCGACCTACTCGCCATGTTTCTGCTCTTACTTGCGTTACTATGATGTCTGCTTCGTCTTTTCTATTTGTCCTAGTTTCCTCTGTGGCTATATTTTTGTTTACCCGTCTTCATAAACGAAAAAGAAAACTGCCTGTTCTGTTCGAACATCGCTATGTTACGAAGCTTCGGATCCAGTAACCGGACGTTGGTCGTTAGCATTTATTAGCGCTGCGTTGAGGAAGGCAGTTGTGATCTACTTAACGGATTCGCCTCTTTCTCGTTCATATGCACCCACGCTAGCATGTGTCCTGTTGTCAGCGACTGCTGCTCTATATGAAGTCATCCGTTGTGTCTTTTGATTCAAGCAGCATTTACACTTGCGGTGTCTTGTCATATTTCAATTAGTTTAGAATTCTGCTTCCATGCCTTTGGTACTAAATCATGACCGTGTACCGAGAAACAGTTCTTTTTTTCTTTCATTCAGACAGCACGCTGTATGCAAATTTGTGGTGCAAGAGAAATTGACGATGAAGCAAATGTTAAGCTTCAGTAGAATCGTCACTGCTACCACCACGACAGGGGGCCAAACATGCTTTTGTAATTTCTCATTGGCTTATGACTTGACTGACTCTGTGCAAACTTTCACTCTATGGTTTCCTCAAAGTTCAAAATATCGGTGTGAGATTGCAGCCAAACGAAATAGCATTTCTTGTTTATTTTTATCGCAGTGCCAACTTAGACACTCTACAATAACAATAGCTCTTGCTAACAAAAGCTATCAAAAGCTGGCAATACATGAGCAACCGTTTTTGAAACAATTACATATGTCGTAACATGACTGTCTTTGTCAGAGGCCAAAGAACGACGAAATTTACTATGTTTAATTATCGAGCAGCCGTATGCTGCTAAAATCCGGATATAGAATTCACGCTCTGAGCTTATCCACTCCGGAAAGATATGGCAGCATTCATCTCGCTTCGTCCTTTTTGTATCTTTCACGACTAGCCAAAAATGTAACCGCATGGGGATTCGGTTAGCATTCCCGCATTAACATCATTTTTCATTTCTCTCTTGCTCTCACTAAGCTATTCTCATGGAGTAGGCATGACCTCTGTTGAGCACTCGGGCATAGTATACTTTCCTCCTCGATCGATCTAATGTACCACTTGGTTGTCGTCGCCCACCCGAAAAATGGTACTTCCACTACTTCTGCCAGCCCTTAAATTTATTCTCTCCTTTGTAACAGCATAAAAGAAATCAAAGCTAAACTAAACGGAAAGAATATTGGGTCAAAGAACAGCAAGAATGCTGCCGCGCATGGAACAAAAGAGAAGGGAATGTGTGTCCTCTTAACCTGCACCCCTGTAAGCAAATATTGAAGTTTATGCGCGGTCATGCCATATATGCTCGCACGCAATGTGCAGAATAGCGAGGCTGCCCTCGTTACTGATATTATCATCGTTGTTGTCCGCGAATTTGCTTTTGGTGGTGATTATGTTATCTTCGTTTTGGCTCTTTGCTTCTCACTCACTATCGTTGCCTACTGTCTGTGATGATACGATACCCGTGGCCAGATGGCCTCGTCATTGTCTGGAGAGTGTTATGCTTCCTGCAGCAGCGATACTTTTTGTTCTGGCCTATCTTGCTGTCGCAAAGCGCAGGGCAGTTCCAAGTTTTGTTACGTCATATCATGAGCCCTGCAGCACTGAAATAATTGTCTCCAATCTGGAGTGCCCACCAGAAACTAGATGCATACATGTGGCTTTGCTCCCTTTCCTTTCAGCACACCAAGCTTTCGTCATGCTCGTTCGTGATTCACGGCGGCACAGGCTAAATAAATGTCAAATGCACTTTTGTACTATGTTAGCCCTCAAGATGTCTCCATGACGAAACCCAGGTTTTATTCTTCTAATCATGTGTATGAAAAGCGATGTTGGCGCTTCCTATAGACATTGGAAGCGCCAATGCCAAGCCTAATGCTCGAAATGCTCGATGCGTCTAACTCTCGTATTCAGTTTTTCGCTCCGTCATGTTTGCTTATACCTGCATTTTGTGAATATTTTCGACCCAACTGATTTCCACGTATTAAAGCCATAACACGCGTACTGTTACAAGCAAGACAGTTACTCCCACGCTTATAAACGGCTGGCGCAGCTATATTGCCAGAGCTCCTCTTGGATAGCCAAACTCTAGAATATAAGTGAAACCTGTAGATAAGACTATTATTCGATGGACAAGAGGTGTTCACTTATTTAGCATATAATAGGGGGACGACGATTTCATCCTAACTATATCAGTCAGACCACTTGGCTCGGTGGAGTGTCAGCAAAGCAAAATGGTAATTGCACTAGGCGTCGATAACAAAATAAGCAATATTTTTAGCTTTTTTTCTTAGAGATGTAACATTCACGTATTATTGCACTTTGTTCCCAACGAGAATAGCCCATTTCTTACCCTGCGAAAACTGGTGTCTCTGGCACACCTAACAATTTTTAAGCGCTTTCGTCGCTACTTGAAAACTCCCTATACGATGGACCCTCAGTAGTGTTTCCTAAGGGGAGAAATTACAAACTAAGGGCCCCGTGCGCACAGGACCTTTTCAAAGAAATCGCAAATGTTTCCGGCAAGGCTTTTACGCAGACGTTTTCCCACGAAATTGCGGGACGGGGCGACGGGCAAATAAGGCTGCTCGACAAGACACCAAGAAAAGCGTTGCACGGCTGGATGTGAATGTTAAGCCACGGAGGGTGACTTATTACGGCAGGAGCGAGGTAACAATTTCGTGCTTCCACTACACTTTACTGCAAATCGGCTTGCAATGACACCGTTGAAACAATTTCCATTACGCGAGCGGCAGGCGCTTAAGGCCTGTAGAGTTGTTTCTCCTAGCATAGTGCGCGATCAAGCGTTGTCTCAATAAAGGCTGTGTATACCCGGTGCACAAAGCGAACAACTCCACGCAAGAATGGTAGCGAAAGTTAATTACGGCTGTGTCACTTACTCGCAAAAAAATTCTCATCGTCTAAGGACTTCGTATGCTCAATGCCTGCGCGTAAAAAAAGAAGAACATAACCCTGCTACACTTCATCTCACAATCGTTTCGCCAGACGAACCAAAGATATCGCCACGAATTCTCTCTCCGGTGCCCACAGGATGCTTAAAGTCAGCCCAGGCAGCTTTCTAATCCGCGCTCATTGCCGCAGTTGTACTAGTTATCTGATTTCACCACTCGAGGTTATGACAGGCAGGGAAGCAGGCAGTGAACTTTATTCAGGTCCTGACGAGCGACTCCAACAGGATTGTTGAATTTTAAGAAAGTGGGGGTCACTGCTAAAGGAAATTTTCTATTTAGCGCGCATTTCTGTATGATGCGTCTTCAAATAGCTTTGAACTGGTAAAGCCATGGCGTGCTCATAGGTTCTCATTAGGCTCTGTGAAAACTCGTCTAATTTACGGCTTCTGCAGGCATATCAAACTGCACCGGGTGGTGTCCCATTCTTTTTACTTAGACCGTGTCCAGTCGCGCTATCGCACACATGAAGCCGTACCACCTCGCCTGATTTTTCATTCTGCCGAATAGGATCCCGTTGAGTTGCCGCTCGCACACCGATTCATTCATGAGATTGAAGAGGAGGACTTCGCTTCCAGGTGTCGTTCGCTTCCATTACCTTTATTTGTAGCTAAGACACCATTGTCTGGTGCTTTTTTTTTTGAGATAGACCCTGCTGCGCTCTTATTTTTATTTTCCAATTATAAATGCATAACTGTCGATGCCATTCAAAGTGGTACTTTGACAACGTAGATGCAGATGTTTGCGGTCTGCGTGCTTAAAGAGTGGTGGAACAGGCTATTGAACTTATACAGGTACAGTCTAATCTACGGTCCAATTTCGAGACCATGGCACACGTTTTCTAAACGGGCGGGTGGGAGAAGACAGATGATCCCTGTAAAGCGGCTCAAGCGGCACGCACGGAATCGATAAAGAGGGTGCGGTTGCGTGGCGGCTCGCGTTGTGCCACCTTGCAGTCGCATACAATAAACGCTCGGTGGCCACATCCCCCCTCCCCCAATTCCCTGCGACTGGGAGGGAAAGAATTATTCACCCTGTCACACCGCGAAAATCGCTATCTCTATAGGGGCGAATGCTTTAACTACGCACACCGGCTCCCTGTACTGTCAGAAGTACGGAATCCGGCAGTTTTATTCAGAGCCTGACCAAAGTGCGAGGAAGCTGGAGAGTTGCCGATATATTATGCGGGCGCAAAGCTGTTGAGAATTAGGAATGATGAGTTAGGCCGGAGATTAGAACCCGAAGTCTCGCTTAATTACGATGTTTCACTGATCAGTTCGATTAACAGTTGAACACAGTCCGGGCAGCTGAACTTTATACAACAAATTCAGACAAAAAATGTTAATTTACTATGTCACAAAGAGTGAGCGAAGAGAAAAGTAGTTTAACTAGGGTGCGAGGCCTTATCTGATATTCCACATTTTCCTACCTCAGGTGCCCTTCTTTTTTGTTTGACAGTTTTCGTACCTTCAACTATATAATAATATACAGTTATGATTATGGACGTCCTGTTTTTTAATACCTTCGACAATATTTACGTCATTTATACTGGAATGCGGAGAGCCCCAAACGTAGGAGAATGAATAAATTATAAAAATAAACGCACTTGGTTAGCCCTGAGTGGTTATTTTTCAGACTGTCGTCTGGCTTTATTCAGTTATTGGGTGGTGTGCTCCCATGTACTTCACTTCTTACTGGAAGAATGATTATAGCCGAAAGCCCCACGGCCTGAAGCAAGTGCAAACTAAAGAAGGCAATTAGGCTGCAAGCGAGAGCTAATAGCTCAGACAAATGTTTAACGATTGAACGAGATGTGCTGTTGGAAGCACCACCTTGATCGCTGCCCGTCGTCAGTCAAGTAGTGAAGGGGCTAGGCCTCTTCGAGTGAAATCAAGTTCTCTAATTTTACTTACGTCCAGACGAAACCTGATGGTCCGTATTTAACGTCGCTGCAGTATTAGCGTATGCATAATGCAAGAAGCAGTTTTGTTCTAAACTACCTTTGCCCATTCGTGGGGCATACGAAATTTTTTTGTTTTTTTAAATATAAGGTAAGAGGTACGCATCAGAGCTTGTGCAAATCTTAAATCAAAAAGTGAGAACGAAGTGGAAAAGTGATTTTGGGTATTTTTGACGTCTGCTATGGGTTTGTTTCATGTGATACTGTTCAAAAGATGACATTTTTAAGTTAAGCGTACACTGATGGGTATTTTTAACCGATAAGAGAGCCTATTTCGCAATGTAATGTTTTGATAGGGTTACAGTATGTAAAGTATGGTGTTAGGCTATCTTCCATTTTTTTTTTACAGGAAGAGGACCGATTGTTGCTTGTGTTTTACACCAACATGAATTATTGCATGCCTAGTTAGGCAGAAGCGATGAAGTATGACTGCGAACTCAACGTGACAAAATGTCATGGAATGCGCTTTAAGGTAGCAAGCCGGTATGAGTTTGAAGATAAATGAGCTTTTCAATTTATTTACCGAAGGGCAGTTTAACTGCGGCCATTGAGAGATAAACCTAGCAATTTTCAATGACGGTAGCATTTTAGTGCCTTTCGTTGCGCAAGAAGATGCTTTCCTAAATTATGGTAAGAAAGAAAGAATGTATTCTACCTACGTTCACATAGTTAGCCGTATGTGTAGGACAGAAAGTCAAAATGAATGACAGGAATGATTAAATGAAATGCAAAAGGGACCGTAGTGCCCATGACGTAGTTTTTTGTCTAGAGATATGTGTAACAGTGGGTGGGACTAATTTTATGAGATCAGCATCAGTGGAATATATGTAATTGTGAAACGAAAAAAACCAAGTTTAAAGAAGTCACGAGTCCCGAATACGCGCATACCTGTCTGATAACAGCAATGAAGTTATGGACACAATTACAAAACTGATAATTTAAGTTATTCCTAGGTTACAAAGAACTTGTGAGATCCGCCATTTGCATCATGTTCCGTTCTTTCATAGCTGGTGCGTTCACTGGGCTGGAGAGTTGTTTGTAAGGTTGTAATCATGAAAAGCGAGCAATAATTTCGTTTAATCAGGTGCTTACTGCTACACAAAAACACATCACTTAATCATCGCTACGTAGTCAATCTATCATAACTGGAATGATCTTGTTTATCCCGCTTTTATTGCATACTACTTGATGAAACGCCTTGCTGGTTGACAAGCACAAGCAGCACGTTATCAAATCTATTTATTCAATTTAGTGAAGGTCGCTCGCAATCGTAAACTACACGTAAATTGCTTCTTGCATAACCCAGTGCCCACGAGAGCTTAGCCTCTTCTGTAAATTATTTCTTCAACTATCTCTTACTACCGTCAAGCTTTTTCCGACTGAACATCGGTTTACACAGAAAACCACAATATCAGGAACTGAAGTAACACAGAAGAGGCTGCCTTCTATACCGGCATGCATAGGCGTATCAAGGCGGGCCTTGACATTGTGTGATTAATAATTACGAACCAAATATGGCTTAGTCCTCTGAACTGCACGTTACCGCAGTATTCATTGCTTTATTCTTATTCCGGCTTGTTTCATTTTGTATGTATCCTCTATTTATTTCAAGGAATTGGACGCTTCTGTGCCATTTATATACGACACCGCTTTTCAGGGGTGTATACCTCGCGATCTTACATTTCAATTATATTATTCCGTTTCTTTAATTAGCTACACAAGCGCACTGCACTGCGATTTGTTTACGCTATTTCCTCATACCCAAGAAATACAGGAAGCTAAATAATAATTGATAAGGCTTCAAAAGTATATTTCATGTTTCTTTTTTAATTTTCATACAAGTCCAGAGGTATTTTCCTGCAAATTTGATTTCCTATACAAAAAAGCAAACAAAGCCGATTTAGCTCAATACGGAGACTAAAGGTCACTTATAAGGCGAGCTCAAAGCACCTTTTCTTGTGGGTGATAATTCAACTTTAAGCAAGCCCTTTGAAGTTTATTGTGTTGGTGGCGTAATTAGATAATTTGTCTTAGCTTGCCGCTCAGCCAGTTCACTACTTCAGGGATGGCGGACATCAATTGCGGAGATGGCTCCCATAAACCATTCATCTGGTTTTTCAAGATGCGGTAACTCGAAATGCTCGATTAGGTTTCTTCTGCTTTTTTAGCTTTATTTGCACTCTTTGCACCCACAGGTAAATGTGAGAATTAACGAAGAAAGCAGAGAACGATCATTTGCGGTAAGTGAAGTAGACGACTTCTGAATAACTTATCAGTATTATGTGATCCGCCCTTTCACTGTCTCCATCTTTTCATTTATTTCTTGCATCCTTGGTCACTCAGTCGCGAATAAGTTGTCTTGAGTGATTATCTAATTACTATAATTAAGCGATGACCTCTCGCACGCCTTCGTTCATTTTATGGGAGCCTTTCCTGGCACAAGTGTCTAATGAGTTACGTTCGTTTTGTATCTTATTTTAAGTCTGCACAAAGGTTTAACAAGGCGCCGTATCTTTCTTTAAATCTTATGTCAGGAATTAACAGAAATAAAAAAATTCGATTGCAAAGCCAGAAGAACAAACACTGCAGCACAAAAAAAAACTGAGCTTCATTGTATGAGCAGCATCTATCATCATATATATCGCTCTTTCTGCTGATCCAAAAATTCAAGTTTGCGGACTCTCTGGTCTTAGATTATTATGTTAATATGGTTATAACTGTTATAAAGACTTTCGTTATATTCAGTGCAGTTCATCGCATAACTAATAGAAACAGAGGGACAGAAGAAAGAAAGGCTGGGAGGTTAACCAGAAGGGAAAATCCGGCTCGTTATCCTGCGCTGGCAAGAGAGGGGAGGTGGAGGTAGAGACATAGCAATGCAGAGAGAGAGAAAAAATGAGAGAACTGACATGCAATCACAGCCACTCATTATCACCGCATACTAACACCGCACCGAAGCACTGGTAGCACTATAAACATGAGATCATGCTACAGTCGCCTTTGCTGGCCTCTTGTCCTTGAAAACTGTAACAGTGCCATCGTCACCCTCCACTGCGATGGCTTGTCATGTCAGCATTCTAAAATAATTTCCTCCTTTAAAGATCTTTTATCAAACCATGTTATCGCAGCTGCGAGTTCTCATCTCTTTAAATTGGAGCCAGCACAGTCCCAGAGAAGGATTTGGAGAGTTTCCTCCCGACCATAGTCATCACACGGGGCATCGCCGGCCCATACGATTCGGAAGGCAAAATGCTTTGTAAAAGGCACTCGTAGTAACATTTGACTAAGTCGGGTAGTCTTGCATCAGCAGAGTCCAGTTGGGATGCGAAGGCAGAGAAAGATTCCAGGCGGCCCTACCGTTGCCTTGAAATCTTCGGGTGTTCCGCGTGGAGAACGCCATACCGCGTGAGAGCATTTGACGTTTCCTAGCACCGTCTGTCCTTGATGAGGACATCGACTACTCTTTGCTGCCTTCAAGAGCCGACGGGGCAGCGTTATCGGAATGTTCGTTTACTCTGACTTTATAGTAACTTGGAAGCAACTGAAATGTCATGTGATGTTCTTTCTCAGCCAATGTATAGATCATGTCTCTCATCTTGAATACCAGTTGTTCATCTGGTCCGCACCGCAGCGCTGATTCGAATTGCTGAATATTGGTAATCTTCGAGGATGTTTTTGGCTGACGATGTCAGTTTCGCCACCGTCGATGTCTTTGAGTGGCCCGTCTCGAAAGTGATGAAAACCATGGCTCCAGACGAACACTGGAGAGTTGCTTATCCATCAGTATTAATGGGTACGTTGTAGCCGTATATCTCGTGCAAAAGGAGTAGATATAGTTGTTTGAGAGCAGTAGGAGACAGCACAGATTTTTTTCTGACTCCTGGTACATGAGGGGCACTGCAGGTCCAGCCAGACATCATGGAGCAATCGATAGTTGCGGGGGTGAAGCCTGATGGAAGGCTTGTGTGATAATCGAAAATCAAAGCGCAACATCAAACCTGTGGACTTTCTGGTGGAAGTGTTGGAAGCTGGGAGGAACGGGCTTGGGCAAAGTGCCTTATGTTCACTCTGAGCACCTCCAGCACAAGGTGTGTTTGTATTGGTCGGTCCCGGGCGATTGGAACAGACGCCGGTGTCGACGCGCATTTTGACAAACTAAGAAAAACTCTGAGAGACTGAACTCGAATTGCCTGTAGCGCAGGATGATTTGTCTTGAAAGTGTTGGTCAGTGAGGGCAAACTGTATCTCAAAACACCTAGCGAAAATATCCTGTACATTGCGAACATTGCATAAACTGATATTCCTCAAGCTTTTCCGCCCAAACACTTGAAAGGCTGAGAAATTGCCGTCACGTGCTGTTTCAAGTAGCTCACGTGTGGGCTGCATGACCGACATCATCAATGATAATGCTAAGAAATCTGTGAGACTTCTTATAACAAATGACTTGGCAGTTTATGGAGACGGCGCATGATGTCATTGGCTTGCACGTGATCGCCACCGGTGCACATTTGTCTGACAACATTTTGAGAACTCGGCTGCTGAGGTATACACCTGTCAGAATAGGAGACTTTTGAAACAACGCACGTATGTGAGGACGTGTCACAGCTGCAATGCACATATGTAGTCTGCGTACATTGATATCTTGATCGCTGATGGCAGGTGTTGAATGAGACCAGTGAGTGTGAGGTTTAGTAGGGTGGAGCTTAGTAATCCGCCCTGTAGTGTCGTGCAGTTTGGCTATCGTCGCTATAGAGAAAGGACGATGTCATAAATAGGTAATAGAAATTCAGTGAAAGACTCGACCCCCACGGCCAACCATCTTCAAGAGCGTCAACAGTAGCCTTGTCAGATACAATATGATATCCCTCCTTGGCATCTAAAACCAAAGCAGCAGATAATCTTTTCCTGAATTTTTGGTGCTAGATTTTCGTAGCGGCATCAACAACACTGTCTACTGATGAGCGGTCTCGTCGAAAACCAGCCATAAAATGAGGATGCACGTTGTGGTGTTCTAGGTAACGCTCCAAGTGGACTAGGATATTCTTTTCTATAGCCTTTTCTACACAGCTGGACAGCACTGCTGGGCGGTATGGGGCGTTTTCTAGTAGAGCCTTACCGTATTTCAGGAGAGGGAGCAAGTGACCTGCGTTCTTCGGGAACAATGCCATATTGCCAGGATATGTTGGAGAGAACTAACAATTCTCTCCGAGCGCATTCACTCAGGTTGCACAAGGCGCGGTGTGATATACCTTGTGGTCCCGGGATGAAGAACGCCTTCATAGAGCAACAGCCACCACAAGCTCCACTATCGTGAAATAAAGATCCATGTGGCAGTCACACGAAACGGGGATGTCACTGGGGCCCGGAGAGCCTGGTCCGGTCACTTGTCTAGAGATCCTCGCACAGACGTATTCTGCAACATCAATATCTAGAAGAGTGCCCGCGCATTGAATGGGAAGCATTGTTTAGGAAGGAAATACAGATACTGTACGGTTTTCTAGATGTGGGAAAGCGCTTTCCGGAGGTCTAGTGACTGGGAAAGCGTTGTCCAACGTTCAGATGCTAATTTATCTTTTTTCTATTTGTCTTGCTGCCCTAAGTGATGGATGGACTTGCAACGCCGGTATTGCAGCTAGGCGCGGCGACGCAGCGCACGACGTCGCTCCAACTATTTATACAAATCCCTGTGTTTAGAAGGAATTGTCAGCGTGCGCGTGACTTTTCCCATTGTACACCTTACTGCATCACCTAATCAGAAGATAAGCCATCTTGGTAAGCATCTTCCATAACAGATGTAAACGTAATGCAGCCAAATAATCAAATGTTGTTCCATGCAAAGGACCTGGACATCCCTTTGATGATAACGTACGTGGGACTGTTATAACTTCTGCGGGTCTCTATATCCAAAAAACATTTAACAGATCTTGTGAAAGAACTGGAGTGGAAAGCTAGGTCAGGAGAGCTGCCACAATTCGCGCCTCGTGGGACTATTAGGCTGCCGCCATTCGGGAGTGAAATGCCGTGGTATAAGGCGAAGGTAGCTAGCCTTTGCCTTCTTGAATTTTTCCTTCTTTCTGCATGTCATTTGATGCATATTAAAATCTCCGATGATGACTTATGGAGCAGTACACACCCTCAAAATGTTTGCTAATATCTTGTAATCAAGATTAGTTGAAGGCGATATGTGAACGCCTACAAGTGTAAACATGATGTTGCCGTTTTTTTTTTTTTACCTGTAAGGCAAATATATTGTAATCGTGAGGCGGAATTGGCTGCCGAACATAGGTGAGTTCAAGTCTTCTAGAAACGATGAATTTGCTGCTTTTACCAGTTGTTGTGGAAATGACAGCTTCGTATTCTGATTATGTCACTGGTTGTCATTCATAAGGCTAATAGATTCCGTAGCGGCATATTGGTCGTGTAAACTTTGGGGTTATTTAGCGCCTCGCTCATTTTTTTTACACGCTTGTCTTTTGCATAGATCAGGCTTGAGTGATTGTGTTGCGGTATGTGTTTGCTTTGATTGAGCAAGGCTATTGCTTCAATTTGCATCTAATAAGGCATCGTATGACGGAGAAGACACCCATAGAGATGTCGCTTGCCCAGTGAAGACCCTCGCTTAAACTCAACTTTGTGTTGAGCCGACGTGCAGAAACCTTCGTTCCGTCCTCAGTACTCATGTAGTGGACACCACTGCAAGGTCAATTCATACAATAAAGATGGGGCAATAGTATCAATCTAATCCCGTTTATGCAGAGGCATCATCATCATCATAAACCTGGCTACGCCCACTGCAGTGCAAAGGCCTCTCCCATACTTCTCCAACTACCCCGGTCATGTACTAATTGTGGCCATGTTGTACCAGCAAACTTCTTAATCGCATTCACCCACGTAACTTTCTGCCTCCCCATGCTACGTTTCCCCTCCCTCGGAATCCAGTCCGTAACCCTTAATGACCATCGGTTATCTTCCCTCCTCATTACATGTCCTGCCCATGCGCATTTCTCTTTCTTTATTTAAACTAAGATGTCATTAACTCGCGTTTGTTCCCTCACCCAGTCTGCTCTGTTCTTATACCTTAACGTTACACCCATCATTCTTCTTTCCATAGCTCGTTGCATCATCCTCAATTTAAGTAGAACCCTTTTCGTAAGCCTCCAAGTTTCCGCCCCGTACGTGAGCACTGCTAAGACACAGCTGTTATACACTTTTCTCTTGAGGGATAATGGCAACCTGCTGTTCATGATCTCAGAATGCCTGCCAAACGCACCCCAGCCCGCTCTTATTCTTCTGATTATTTCAGTCTCATGATACGGATCCGCGGTCACTACCTGTCCTAAGTAGATGTATTCCCTTACCACTTCCAGTGCCTCGCTACCTATCGTAAACTGCTGCTCTCTTCCGAGACTGTTAAACATTACTTCAGTTTTCTGCAGATTAATTTTTAGACCCACCCTTCTGCTTTGCCTCTCGAGGTCCGTGAGCATGCCTTGCAATTGTTCCCCTGAGGTATTAAGCAAGGCAATATTATATTAGTTACTAAGCAAGGCTTCCGATCTGGCCAGAAAAGTTAATGTTTTGTCACACATTGCACTGAACATGAGCCCCATTTCCAGTAAACATAAACTTGGTGTAACAAATATTTCGGGCTATTTGGGAGCATAGCTGATAATGATGTGTGACACCTTCGAAGAGTTTCTGAGATGATTAGCAAAGGCACAATTTATTTCACACGCATTATACTTCGCATAAAGATTTGTCATATCCTGTGGCCCATTTTTCCTAAGTTTAATCTTGGTGGCGCCTGTTCATCTGCCAATGAAACAGGCTGAGTTCTGCGAAATTGATTGTACATTTGCCTACTTTAAACCTCACCTGCATATTAGTCGTTACATTGTCCTTATTTCACAAAACAGAAACCAGTATTTATTATTTTTCGTAGCACTCCTAATTAAGCAAACCAAAATCAAGAAGGGGGCAGACAGATAGAGTAGCCCACTGTGGTATAGAGCTTATCAACCGAGATAAGGTAGCTTTGATATCGGGTAACAGCAAGTACATACCGTTTATAAGGTATATAAATTGGGAGAAAGCTAGTAGGGAGTAAACACTTTCAGAAAGTGCAGCTTGATCCTAGAGACTTCGAACTTGGGGCACACGTCACTCATGAAATAATTCAATTTTATTCAACATATTAAATCTGTGTCATTCATTGTCCACTTACAGAAGAGATCGCGAATTTTAAACTTTTCTTATAAGGCTTCAATATGGGTCAGCAGCGAGACTTTAACAATGTTTCTTAACTCTTCAGTACCAAAGGCTTTTCAAATTCCTGCTTATTGAACCTAATAATATGCTTTCTGTCTTAATTTTCTCAAAATACAGGCATCATGAATGGTACAATTTTTCACAGAGCCATGAAAACTGCTATATAACGTTTTTTAATGGTTGTAGTCACACTAACTACTTCACTGCCTTTTCAGTGACTGCCCAGAAGGATGAGCCTCAAAAATATAGTTATGATTATTGGTAAGGAAAAAATTAAATGTTCGAATTTATAAAGGAAGGTAAATGTAAGTTAAGTGCTAATTTTACGTGTAACTCACACATGGAGCTATTTGCAAGCAAAAAATTTACAGTATTACAGCAAACGTGACCAAGATGACAATCGGCTAGTAGTCAGTAGTACTTCGCATTTCTCATCGTCTTCTCTGTAGCTTCATTGAGGTGGCCGTTACCTGCGGCTGTTCCAAATAAATATTTCAGAAAGAAGAGCATGTCGCGAGTGAAGTGAGGCAGTCCTGGCTCTGAGATTTGAGAGAAAAAACGTTTTTTTTTGTACATTTGTATTGTTCATCTTCGGAAACACGGCTGCTGTGAATACTGCAAGTTGCTAGGTAAACAAACGAATAAAATAAATAAAGAAAGGGTGCCGTTCTAGGTACGATGTCTTTCTATCGAAGTTATTGCGTGCCTTCTATTGTAGCTGTTTGCGATTTGGAAGCTTATCATAATTTGTTGCAACGTAATGTTGCGTCCTATTCTCTAGCCATTTAGTCTCATGTATGGTTACATAAGCAGACAAAAAATGACGTACTGCATGAAGGACAAGGACTGCGAGAGATGACATACACATCGCTGTGTATGTCATCTCTCGCAGTCGTTGTCCTTCGCGCTGTACGTAATTTTTTATCATGAATTACGAACTAGCCCAAGCAACCACCCTAGTTCACTACATAAGTAGGTTGGCGTGCACTGGAGATAGCTATCAGCCGACTGCATGTTGTACTGGATTACGTCGGGATTCATTGTCTGTGGAACGGATGTGAACTCACTGTCGCCACTGTGTGGGTCAAAATTATATTCTTCATAAGTGGATTTGCTCGTGCTCGAGATATCTACTCCGAGTGGTGTGACTGAGGTGGTGGACAATGTTCTCGTTTTCTTCTTTATCATGCTGACGAAGATAAGGTTGCGGAGGCGGCCTGATGACGTCGCAGTAAGACTGGTGAATTCGACGGTTAGCGTGAAGGAATGAGTGGATGGACGGGTTAAACAAATCCAACTGCTAGCACCTAAGTTCAATTTACTAGTACGCATAAATTTTAAAGAAGGCAATGGGATCAATATAACAAAACATCTGGTGCTGTTGTAAATGCGGGTCTTCAAATAAGCGTGTGGAGGCTGTTTTATTTTAAGTATTGATGCAGTTGTATAAAGAACTGATTCAGTCTTTAATTGATTATGAGAGAGTCATTGAACGCAGGCACCTTCTTGTGAACATCGGCGAAAAGTGCAACTGTGTCAGAAGATTCAAAGCTGCGGGCTGTACATGTCCGCACCCTTCCTCGTGAGGCGTCCCTGGAGACCTTGCAAAAGTTTCTTTACGCCAAAGTTATTTATACAGAGAAGCAAAATGCTGTTTGCTGTTGCATGCTTCGCAACGACCACATTGCTACAGCGTGTGGCGATATACATTACTGGCCGGGTGGCTTGTGACATTGAACCTCGGCTGCGCTTAGTTTTGCTGCATTCTTCTTTTGTTGTTTGCGTAAGCCTTGGCCAAGCTCTTTCAGGCGATTCGCCTGCCCTCAGCGAATGGGCACGTGAACGCATTGATTGTTGAAGGGTATGGCTTCACTTTGTCCGATTTCGAGAAAGCAGTATAACCACAAAACTAACCAGTTTTCGTAGATACGTAGCGAATTGCTAGAATTAAATCATATTTCACCGATTTTTCTTCTGTACCTTATATGCACACCGCTTTCGAGGAAACACTATGACACCCTTTCCTTCTCAAAACTCGCCTTGGCGTATGCTTTTCACTGAAGGTGTATCACGGGACAGCAGCTTGCACGTACCTGACGTACCTCTGAGAGCGCACAATTTCATCAACCCACTTTGCCTCACATGTACCGGACTAATGCCTCACATTGTCTCGTGCTGAAGGAGCGGCGCTCTGTGTACGTGCTACGCCACTAACGTTCATTCTTCTTGCGCTATCTCAACAAAACCGTTTCTTTTTTTCAGATTCGTTCTTTCCCTTTCCGTTCTATTTGCTCTTTCGGACTGCGCAGAGGCTGAGAATAGTGTGAAGGAAGCTAGAAACATCTGCACTTGCGAAAGTTGTTCCAACAAGGCGGGAAGCGCCCTGACTTTTTGTTATCTGCGGCAGCGAAACATTTATTGTACTCACGAGTTACCTTCACCTTCTTTCATATTTCTTAGCTCTCACTTATTTTCTTTTTATTTCTTATCTTTTAGCGCTTCCTTCAATGCAGCGCCCCCAGAGGGGGGTCTCGGCAGGTATCCCTCACGGCCGATTTGCCTTTGCCTGTACGCGCTGGGAGTCTGACGTCAGGGGCCGAATGTGGGACGCAAAATGCGTGAGAACACTCTACAGAGAGTGCTCGTTGCTATTACCCCAAAAGGAGTGTGCGGAATGCCGACGATTCTTTGGAATGTATTTTGTTCGGCTTGCCAGCAAGATGAAAAAGAAGCCTGTATTTTTATTTTCTTAAGGGAAGGGGCGAAATTCCTGATCTGCGTTGTGCGGATTTCAATGCACCGTTCTACAAAAGCAGTGAGGCAGGCGTTATGATAAGCTTTAGAACACATAGGGAATTAATAATTTTTGCAATGGCACAGTCTTTTTGCTGTAGTTTACTATATCATTCATATAGGTATTGCAATTCTAGAATCACCGCGCAATACCGCGAAACGATCTGCGCTCAGGCAGTCGGCGTGAAGCAGTTGCTCGAATTGAAGCGGGTTAATAACATATAACGTTTGATGCTTTAACTTGAACTACACAGAGGAAGAAGCCTTTAAATCTGAAAAGTTCGAGAAATATTGTGCGAAAGAAACTTTAATGAAATGGCTAGCTCAATGAGAAAAGTGCAAGTGTCGCCTGAAAGACTAAGCGTTCATAGCTATAGCAAAGTATTAGACAACTACGCGAAGTAAGGTTCGTAGATTTGTCGGCCGCCCAAACTGCACCGAGCATTCGCTTACTAGTTAACTGGGCAAGCATGGCGTCAGGCGGGCACTGGCAAGCATGAACACTTGCTGTTACAAGGCGGGCGTGATGGAGCGCGGAGCGCGGGCAGCGCGCAGCGAACCCTTTGTGCTGCCTCTCACGACACAACATGTCTGGAAAACTTACGTAATCTCTAAAATTACGTGATCACTAAAGGGATACTCATGGCAGTACAGCGCGCATAAACGTCCCAGCCATTTCGGCTCGCCATCAACGTTTGCACTCACTGGAGATCACCTGAATGACACGGCACATGAGCCACGTATGCACTTATCCACGCGGACAGCCAGACGCAGTGATGGCGCTACGGCTGGGCTAGATGTTTAGAAGCGTGCACACCTACACCCCCTCCCACTCTGCATAGGCTTTATCATGTGGTGTTCATAATTGCGCGAACATATTGTGCATGCGAGAACATGGCACGCATTAATCTACCATATTTCTCGGCTTCCTCCGAAGTTTCCTAGACAGCGCAAGACCTGTACATTCTGCTTGATGACGTCATGAAGGCAGGGCTAACTGCCATAGAATCTAATGGGAATACGCTGAGTAAGACGCAGTGATCTTAACGTCACCGCTTTCGGCATGTCGGGCTTGTCAACAAAAATTTCTGCTGTATTGTTATGACGTCATAAAGCAGAGTACACAGGCCTGGTGATATCTAGTGGGCGTTGCTCCCCTACACGCTTTCTCTTGCACCCACCGCTTATGGCACGCGGACGCGATAGGACCTTATCGCACTTGAACTTGATACGGAGCATCATGGTGAAGCCGACTATGACGACGACTGCAAACAGCCGCCTGGAGTGTCCATATAATTGTACCGCAAAAGAAGCAAGATAAAGGCAACGAGGTATAAGAAACATTCGTCTGATTAACAATTGTGTTCGCGTGGAAGAATCAGAGAAAATAAAGTCGCAGCATCGCGCGAAAGCCGAAGCATCGATTGCGATAGCAAGTTAGTAGACTGCTATACGAAGTAAGGGTAGTAGCTTTATAGGCCGTATAAACTTGGAAGTATTCGCTTACTAAATTAGCAAGCATGATGTCAGCGTGCACAGGCAATGAACACATCGTACTCGATGACCGCGGACACTCAGCGTCAAAGCGCTGGCGTGAGGAAGCGCGGCAGCAGGAGCGAGCGAAGTGTGCTTCGTGCTGTCTATCGCTGCAGCGCTAACTGAGCGGCGAAAACGCAGCACGCACAAAGGTATGAGCAGTCTGCAGATCGCTTTCAAGATAGGGCGCGTCTGACCACGCAGTTGCTGCGGGGCTAGAACGCCGCACCCCCTCCATTCCGCACTGCTTCCCCGCTTTCTTCCCTTGCGCGAGCGAGATTGAGCCGCGATCATCGGTTCCCCTTGAGCGTGGTCGCGAAATACGTAGTTGCTACCGGAGAACCGCGCCGAACCTCCTTCCATCCTCCCACGGCTTGTCGCACAACGGAAGATGGCGTGTTTTCTTCCAGGTTTTCTTCCTTGCGCGCGCCAGATTGAGTTGCTTTCTTCCCAGGCTGTGCCAAAACACCGAGGCTAATTCCGGCGGATGCAGAGCATCACACGTATACGTAGCGATGTCACAAAGAAAAAGGCGATGTATGATGCTTAATTATTCTCCTTTCTTTTTCTTTCTCTCTTTCTTGCTGAGGGAAGACTGGTGTAGCCCCAGAAAAGTACGTCGCGTATAAATATAACGTAGGACTTATTTACCTCTAGCGTCAAAGTGGGACGTATCAACTAATAAATAAATAAGCTTCATCACATCATCAGGAAAATTTAACACATATATTTAGACTGATAGCCTAAGTGTCTAGTGACCAGTCGAATACAAAACTGATTTGCAATGCTGTACAATTGTTACTCGTAATAAATGTAAATAATTGCTATAAATAAATACTTATTAGTAATGATCTATTTCTACACACCATCCATTGGGCCAAGTTGTGTCACTCAGTCTTTGACAAAGTGTCCATGCGCGCCACTCTTCAACCACCCTCTTTAATGCCGACATGGATCACAGTAGATGCGGGACTAGGTGGGTACCACTGTTGAAAGAAACTCTTTCAGGCCACCTTCGAGTACTGGCCGTGTGCCACTCGGTCTGTGCTATTCTTCAATGAAACTCTTTGATGCTAACTTGGGTCGCTGGATATGTGCCAGCAGGTGTGTACCGTACTTCAGTGAACGTCCTGGACGCCAAATCGGGTAACGTGGAATAGGCCACTTTGAAAGTCCCACTTTACAGTGAGACAAAAGGTCCCTTAAGCTTCTCCGATGCTGAGCGGAATCGAACCCACCTCACAAGCGTTCTTCAAGGACACCAATCCGAAACATCAGCAGGCGGCGCCACAAACGCACGGGATATGTGCCGCATTGCAATGAACGTCTTTCACATCAATGCACTGGGTATGTGCAGCTCTTCAATCAAGCTCTCGCCGACTTGGGACACTGAGTCCCTGACTGTGCGGCCAAGTGAGAGAACAATCCTCAGTGTTCGCAGGAATTGGCGCGCCAAACTTATCGATTCGGACGCCACGCGCGGACTTCTCAAGAGTGCCACTGTATGGCGCAGCGTGTCCAGAAAGAAGCGCGAGAGAGGAGCCCGGTTACCGCATGGCGCCTTTCTCAGCGTTCGCACACAGCCTCGCATTTCGGAAGCCATGCACAGGCTCCGCAGCAGCGGCACCAGATGTCGCCGCGTGTTCTTAGGGAAACGCGCAAAGGGAGTCCCGCTTGCCGTACACGCCCCATACACAAATCGTATCGACGGTAATACGTTGTGTCATCATATTGATTCGTTGCCTAAAGCAGTACCATGGACATTCATCGTTGAATGATTTCTGCCGCAGTGTTTAAAATAAGCATAATTTTTTTATCCTAATACTCTGTCGGGCATATAAGGATTCTATAGGTCACTTCGCTCGTAGTTCTATGTAACCTTCGAATATATATCAAGAAATATATCTGCCAAGATACGACTAACCTTACTGCACTCGCGGCTCCTAGCACCCATGCAGCTGCGCGAAACGTAGGAAAGTAGCGAAAGAAGGCTTCGCTTTAATGCCGGTTACTTCATACTCTTCCTGCACTACCTTTCTCTACATGCATTACCTTAATGTGGCTACAACACAACGCCAAGTGCCGGCACGTGATCACCCAGACTGAGCGCGGAAGGCTTCGTGCCGGGTAATTCGAGAAGCATAGCCTGATTCATCCATTAGTGGAATGACCTTTCCTTGCGCAGGGCAGTTTGTACTTCGAGACGCGTGGTGCACTTTGTAGGAACCATTACGCCCTCTCCTTCCACTTCCGGGCTTAATACACGCCATCCAAAAGCTTTCAACGAAAGGCAAAACCTACAAAGACAAAAATTGGATGAGTAAGTTGCAACGCGTTACTTGCGTGCAAGCGAACTGGCTAGTGTGTTCAAGAAAGCGTGTTTCTCCGTGGTATTCGTTTAGCTGCTACACCAGGGCGGCTTCCTAAAAACTCAGTCAATAAGAATAGCAAGAACAAGTTAGGCCCAACAATAATGAGAGTATTTTACGACGTGGGAGCTCATATGGGAGGGCACGTTCCGTTTTAAGCGATGTTGCCTCTCCGGTCAACTTAGTGCGCATACCGAATCATTTCTATGATGGCCGGTTTTTCGCGCGCGGTGATAAGAAGTGTGGTAATGCCATTCTTGATTTTCCAAGGACTTGTAAGCTTTTGCGTAGATTTATTTTCATGGATGAGTAACTCACAGATGCATTGTCCTGTGCGTTCCTTTTTTTCTAAGTGCTCGCGTCTCTGCCTGCTGGAATCATCATCACACTGTCAATTGAGATATGAGCGCCCCGGCTCTCAGTCCGAAGTTCTGTCGAGAAAACATTCCAAAGATCCTTTCAGATGCACCCAAAGGGGCCGTTAACGACAACACCCTTCATGACTAGCCTTGATTTAGCAGCTTTGTCATGAAGAAAGCTCGTCCCTTTGCCCTTTAAAAAAATATAGTTTACAGTTCCTCAACCAAAGCATGATCTGTTTTTAGCACCACTTAACGTTTCCAATAATCGACAACGTTAACATATAGGTATCAAGTAGCTGAAGATTTACGAGCATTCAGTGGTGCCTAAGAAAGCCCCAGAATGTAATTACATGCCTGCCTCTCTTTTCAACAATACGATCACTCGACTGTTCAAACTGTGCGAGCGAATTTTATATTTATGCATGCGTAATATGACTCGTTTTTGTTACGTATCAGCATTGTATTTCAATTAACTAAAAGTACTACGGGGCTTTTTTTCTCTAGAGATCTGTGGAATAACAGTCAGAGGAGAAAAAATTCAGAGCCATTCCCCACTGTGGTGATAAATATGTTGATAAATATGTGGATAAATATGTTTATAGATAGGTTGATAACAAATATGTTGATTGGGGATAAAAAAGAAACAGCGCAATGAATTTCGTTTTTCTACCAGTATGTTTCTTGTTTTAGTAAATTGCATACCGAATGCTTTCTCTTACTTTATCCTTCTTTTGTTCGCATTTTTGGATCTATTATTTAGTCACTAAGGTGAATATCACTTTATGATTGCTATGATATAAAGCCAGTGACCCTGTGGCGGCACTGTAAAGGTTTTTGGCCCACGTGAGGTCTACACTCGACCGATAACGCGTCCTGGCCACACTGATGTTTATGTAACGTTGAATGCCAAACCTTTGCGAGAGAGACGCCACGAGCCAATTTATGCCTGGCCGAGATGCGTCTATGTTGAAATCACCCACAATTACGATGGGAATGGAGTGTGTAGGGGTGACCCAAGCGAAGATGCATACGCTTGGCGATTGCGGCACAACGTTCGTTTGTATTACGTGCCGCCTGCCGTCGTCGCATACATTCCCGCTTCTGTTCACGACGGTGTTCTTCGTAGGCGCGCTGTTCATCTGCAGTTCTCACCGCACGTGGCCTACACATTGCACGGGTGGAACTGAGGTAAGGTTACGTTGTTTACCTTTAGAGCCCGTCACATCAAACCGCAATTCATGCTGAACAGTGTCGATTTCGGCTTTTAGAATCAGAATCAGATTTCATTGTTAGAAATTGGGTCAAATTACAAGTATTTAGTACACAGAAGGAGGTCCCAGAGTCTAAGACTGTTTCGGGATCTCCTGTGCGAGAACCGCTATGACAGTTAACACCTCATAGCAATAGTGGCATATAGAGAATAAGGTAGTGTACAAGCAACAAGGAAAGAACGTTAACAGAAAAATATGCAGAATCGATTAGAAATAATAACAAGGTTAGTGGTACTTGGTAGCAAGAAAACTGTTGTGGAAGAAAACACACAGTTTATTTACAAGAACAAGAAGAAAGAAACAAAAAGCGGGAAAGAAACGAACGAAAAACAAATACAGTGAACCATTTCGTTAGTCTGTCAATAATAAATGTGTTCTTTAGTTCCATCTTAAATTGGTGTAAGGATATTACGTGTTTCATTATGAAAGGAAGAGGGTTCGATATTGATGTGGAAGTGAATTCTACGTTGTCTTTACCATAGTTAGTGCGAATTCTTGGTAAAAGAAAATTGTTATTCAACGCAAACCTGGTGATACTATGAATGATCAGGCTAGGTGTTGCCAATTTCCAATAATTTATTTAGTCATTGTTTTTATTTTTAAGGAGAAATATTTAATTATAATATTGTTTTTTTATAACAATACATGTTGACATTTTTCGCCATTAAACGCAGCTGGGGCATATCCAGCGATACGCTTTTATTTTATGCTTTAGCTCCTTTAACTGTGTGGTAGCGCCATTTTTTTAGTGGCACGAGCATCGAGCGGCACTCTTGTTTTATGCGCAGGACGTCCAGCTCGCCTACTGTGAGGAGCGTGGAGAGAATGCAAATAAATCAGAAAAAAAAATACCCCAGTACAAAATTAATGGGTTTATTTATAGACATTATATGAGAGCATAAGTATAGTAACAAGTTGAGCTACTGAAGTCTCTGGAATAATTAGAACTATTTAGAACTTATTGAGGCAGTCAGGGACGTAGTTCACCATAAACCAGAATAATAAATAAAGGAAAAGAAAAAAGAATAGTACAGTACAAAATTCATAGGTTTTATTACAAATATGTGCTCAGAACATAAGTTTACTTAGAAGTTGAGTTACTGAAGTGTCTAGAATAATTATAATTAATTAAACATTATTTATTACAACACACCAAAAGCACACAATCGTAGGCTTTAGAGACCCGCCACACGAGTACTACATTAAAGAGATTTCTGGAAACCCAGAAGTAGAAAGCGGAAGTGATTGCGCCACTAATGACGTCACACAAAAGAAGGTGGCATGTTATTTACCCGACTACTCAATGAAAAAACAGTTGCTTCCGAGCTCGGTTCATGCGTTGCGTTCGCCTAAAGTTAACCGAAAGAACACCAACACCGAGGTGGGAATGACGCTGAGACAACTAGGACAAAGATTAGGGTCACCTGCCTACTTTTTTTGCCTACGCACACAAACCGCCAGAACCTATATACGGCAGCTCCACCGTGAACGGAGCAATATGAACAACAACAGAACTCGTGTATGCTGATTTAATTTCGTTCGGCTCGCACGGAAGCTCTTGAAGGAGAAAGAACATGAAATGGTCATAATGGTCAAAACAGTCATTTGAAGAGGCATAAAGAGATTGTTCGAGGAGCTTTTAACAGCATGGAAGCCTGGGAGGTTTTATTGTTCGCGAAACTAGAAGCAACACGGTTTGCAAAAATTCATGAACTGCAAACCATGTACACAATGATGACGTGAAGTAGGAGCAATCGTAGTTCGATGTGGGACAAGGTGCGAAGCGCAATGGTACTTCAAGTTATGCAAAACGCACTTTCAACGAGGCTGCGTTCGCCTCCACTAATTCAGTTGTCATAACGAGAGTGGAATTGTGAATTACTGACTTCATCTCACAAGTTAGCCTAAGAATGACTAGACACGCTCTCGGAAGTTCACATCATGTGGACTTCCGGTTCGGTGCACGCAGCTACAAACATCGATGGTTCTTCTGAACGTGTTCTCTCCCCGCGGAAGCCTACTCAGTGTTCAGTCCTGACAATGAGGCGTATCAACGACGTTGCATGGACAAGCCTGCCGTAGCACACAGACGGACTGTGGGTCCCGTTGCATGACGGCCTCTGGGCACAGGGCACTTTTGACGTACTACTGAAGTAGATGATAGAGACAGACATTAGAAATTGCGATGTATGCGAAGGAGAAATAACAAGAAATGCCGATAATGGGGAAAATGCTCATTAGCAGAGAAATAAAGCGACTGTTCGAGGAGGCCTAACAGTTCTACCGCATGTCTACTAATGATAATAAGCAATATTTTACCTATTTTTGAACTCTTTGCCGGGCTAGTGACTGCCATGCAACTTGCTTCTGCTCATTCCAGGCTAAATGAAACCGTGTAGATAATGTAGGATTTTAATTCGTCGCATACATTTATTAGTTCATTACACATCTGAGGCATTGCTCATGAAGGCAGAAATAACTGCGGTAAGCAAAAGTAAAAGTGAGCGATAAAGCAAAATATTTTCCATAAGATCACTCTTTCTGGCTGCGAGGGCAACTGTCGCATTCCGATGGAAGCGGAGCTAGGTGTCCCGAATGCCCATTTTTATGTGAGCGCGCTTCAGGGAGAAATGAGCAGGTATCCAGAAGGGTGGATATCTTATTCTGTTTGTCAACATATGTCACAATACGTGCACACGCAAATCTAACCTCTATACCTCCCTTGTTGCCCTAGGCGAGACGCATTAACACCTTACTTAGCACAAGCGAACACATGCAAGTATTTTCCCCCGTACTACGTTATAAGACATTGGAATTATTTATTTCAGTCCAGGCCGTAATGATACATTATTAATTTTTATTCGGCATTGTTGTATTATATTTATTTGTCTTGTTTGCTGCCATTTGATGTAATTGTGACCTTCCTGCTTGGACTGTGTTTCCGCAGTAATGAACAAGTAAACAAAAATGAATGACTTTCCATTTTCTGCTGCATTCGAATTGTGGTATTAGACTCGGATCTGCAATGTATATGTGAGGGACTCGGCATAGTGAGGCCGGTCACCGACGTGGCCTAAGTAATCTAAAATTAAAAACAAATAGCCCAAAGTGAGGCACCTAACTCTTTGCACTTATCGTCATATCAAGTGTTCTGGCACCGACCACCAGCAAATATTAAAGAAAGGACAATCATTTGTGACCAAATTTTCTGACGTACACGAAGATGAGAAATTACGAGATTGCGAAATTACGCATCACGAAATTACGTCAATACATTTCACGGCGGCCACATCTAAGTACACATGTGCATTTGCATACAGGTGCATGTTAAGGAACCCCAGCTGCTCGAAATTTTAGAGGCGTGTGACTCACAATCAGTGCGTGGTTTTGGCGCGTTAAATAAAAAACAACAATAAGTTTTAACTGATCTTTACTATTTATTATAAAAACAATGCTTTTAGCCAACAAGCAAATAGGGAAATATTGGAGCCCGTCAGTTTCCTTTGCATGTTACCACTATAGAAATTTACAACACAGCGACCGTTTGAGGACACCCATTCTCACACTTTCGGTGAAGTAGTCATGCCATTCTATCATTTTCACTACAAAGCGTCGTTGATCTCTGTGGAGCGACACCACGTCTAATGTCAATATGTGCCGTCATTTAAACGACAGAAATGCACAAATTGGTCTTTGATGAGAAAGATATTACTTCCAAACGTTGACATTAGACTAAACGACGATTCCCGTTGTTTTCCAAGATTTCCAGAACAAAAACACATTTTCTAAATGCGACTCATACCTTGAACTTCTCGCGTCCGCAAAACGCCGAGAAGTAAAAGCTGTGTCATACACTGACATAATAATTTCGAATATTGCCTAACAAAACTTAAGAAGGCCTTGTACAGTTAAGTCTTATCTGCAACAAACACTTCCCCAGAAATCTAGTTTTCTATCGCTACTCCAAATGACAATATTCAGGAACGGAAAGAAGATTTTAATCAAGGCCATTTGGTGAACAGAGCTATGGATCAGCGCTGCAGACGAATATGAGATTTCGTTCTCAGTTGAAAAACACCATTGATGTGTGCATTTCATGAAAAAACTGCATGAGGTGACTTAAACGCTCAAAAACGCCCACATATGAAATGAAATATTATTAAATGGTGAGGATTTTATCCTAGTTACACAAATCAGATTATGTTCCAAATCCGCCGTGATGATTGGGAACATTGTACAATCTTATTTTTCTTAACATGTGGTGCATAAAAGCGTAGTTAAAGCTACGTAGAATATCCTGTCTAGAAGAAAATATGCAAGACAGGTACCTGGCGGGGGGGGGGGGGGGGGGGGCGAGACACCTATTTCGCCATAAGGTGGGTGCTTCTGATGAGTTGCTTGGCGCTAGTATCTGCACACTAAAAAGAAAGAAACCCAGAAATAAATTACTTCCCGTGTAACGTAATGTGGGCCTAGCCGGCATGCTTCTGGTTGCTCGCAACCGATAATCGCCTTATCGCCGACCTCAAGAAATAACCCACGTTAGGCTCTAAGCTTTTCTTTCCGTGCCTAGTTCTTTCTTTCTGTAGAGTAGGGAATATAAAGCGTTGCTTGCTTCTCGTTTTCGTTTAATCTTACCTTTCACATAGGGCAATGTACGGATCGCCGCATCATACTGCGGCCTCGATGTTCGCAAGTACGAGACAGTTTAGAAGTGGTCTGCAACTGGGCCGAGATTTGACAGCCTTAAAGAGAGCACAGCCTCCCTTTGGTTGCTCTCTCGCCTACGGTAAAGTCCCTCACTTGCCTGGCTGGGAAAAAAAATGTATCGGGATTGTGATAACCGTGCTCTGGAATTCACCCGCTAATGGACAAAGAAATGCGTTGCGCACAGCGTATGGTTGTATATGTAGTAATTATCTCTCAATTATTCTGCAGAGCGGCTATACAGACGCAGTGCAATGTTGCCAGCATCACGTTTAGAACGGCGCTGCATTTCAGGATATAATGGGTAGATTCCTGAAATAAGGACGAAACTGCATGTTTCTTCCACCGTTTACAGGCATAATTACTTCACTGTCTAATGAATCAGACTTACATTTTGCACACTCTCAGCCGTCGTATATTCCTTGGATGCTGCCAATATGTGACTGGATTTACTTAAATGCTTTACTTAAAGGTAATATAGCAAACGAGTAGCGCAAGGCATATATGCGATGAATGTAACTATTAAATACATTCTACGCCATATCAGCATCATAAATACAGGCATGGAAAACTATTTTGTTGTAGCGAACACTTCGCTATAAGTGAACACTTCACGATATGTGCTTTCTCCTCCACACTGGTGCCAAAGTAATACTGTAGAAAAGAACTGCGTATTTCACCTTTGCTCCGCCAAACAGCAGCGAAAGCAATCGAGTGTCAAATAGTAGTCGCATAGTTGTGAGAAAGTACGGGAGGGCGGGGCGGAGTAGGCATTTATTTCGCTTTGGACTACCTTTTGATATTTAAACCTCTCTTACTATAATGCGCTTCTATGATTCTCTCGTATTCATATGCACGTGAATGGGTGTCCGCAGGTCGAGTTAAAACACAATACCTTCAAGCATAATTGAAGTCCAGTACGTACGAAATCACAACTTAGCTGGCAGCTTTCCAAAACGCATCATCCAGGCGCGTAGACCTCTGGAGGTCACCAATGAAACTAGGACTCTTAGTTGGACATCCACTAAATTCAGAAAATAGGTGCAAAGATTTAAAAAAAGAACAATAACACAGTCGAGAACGCCAGAGTACAATCCAGAATAATAATAGAAAATGTGTCGGTCCATGGAGGAGTTGTTTGACTCAGGGAGGGGCAATTAACTGCACACTTCTAAGCATAAGCCTTCGTTTGGCAGTGGGCTTGTAATGAAGAATAGCGAAAACGGCATTTAGTGAATATAAAACTGCATTAACAACCTTGAAAGACACATCTTGTAGTCTCCATAGCCCTATTCATCTGACGTATATATATATATATATGCTGATGAAGACCGGACCCCGGCCGAAACGTCAATAAACCGCTTCAGACGCGCGTCTACTTCACTGCGTATATATATATATATATATATATATATATATATATATATATATATATATGTATATATATATATATATATATATATATATATATATATATATATATATATAATGTCATAAGAAGCTAACACACAATGACACCAATGACATTATATGGGAAATTACTTGCACTTACTAACTGCATTAAAGAAATGATAAGTTAATGCAAATGAAAACAACTTGCAGCAAGTGAGGAACGATGCCACGTCTTCGCATTGCGCGTGCGATGGTCCACCGATTGAACTGCCGCTGCCTCGTTTGCCCACGCACTGTCCTGTATGCTACTATAACTAACCGTGGGAATGTTAGCCAGCGCCACCACTCATAAACTTCGGTGGCGGATGTGGAACATCCTTTCTGCCTCATGCGTCACGAGTATGTGATATTAATAAAGGCAACTGGTCAGTAAACCCAGACATGCTACCTGAAGACATTAGTTTTGCCACATCCGACACCCTCGTTATGTAATGAACGAGATTAAAGGGGGTTAACCTAATCGCCCGATTTTTATTATACTTTAACCAGAAGCCAACAAACAACGACACGAAGGACAACATAGGAAACATTACTTGTACATACTAATTGAAATAAAGGAATTATAAATTAATTCCTTGGCCTTGCGAGCAGTAGGAAACCTACTTTTCGGTTGAAAGTTGCCTTTTGTTGTAGTAAACTTTCTTTGTCTTACCAGAAGCAGTCTCCCTCACTTGTAGGGCAGCAGGTGACTGTCCATTTTCCGTGTGAAGCGTTATGAATATTAGACACCAAACTTCCGAAGCGACCTCCGGCAGGCTTTGTCTTAAACAGGAAAAGAACGACTGCAAATAAAAAGAAAATACCATCAGCGTTACCATTTGATTTTATTTACATTTATTGGGAACATGGGCATATTTCCAGGTTGAGGAAGCCAACGATGTTTTGGGGGGCACCGCATGTGCCAAGATTCCCGAACCGCTAACGACGTGTGCTGGCCTGCTTTTCTCTATGATTGTGTATTAATGTATCGGCAAATAAAAAATATCATGCGTAGTCTTTTTCAAAATTTGTCTTTTATATGGTCCAAAGGAAGGCGCAGCTTAAGCGCAGTGTCGCAAACATGCGGACAGTGTTGAAGCTATAGTCTAAAATGATTTGTTAAGTGGAGCTTTATGAACACTGTTTCGAATCGGTGAACAGTTAAAGGTATATGATATTATTTCTCGAAGAACCGTTAGCAAAAAGCAAGAATAGCTCGACATGATTAAAAGCACCGTCCTGTCTTAGCGTATAAAACCAACCAGAGGTGTCGCATAAGCCCTTCATTTTTTCATTCCCACTACTTTTACCTCTTCTTTAGTTGCAGTATCTTTTACTCACTTCTTCATTGTGACACACAAAACACATGTCGTTTGCTCTCAATATCCATGAGCATAATAGTAGAAGGTGGAAGCCCTAAAGATACCTGCCAATAAAGATCACGAGAAACAAGTTCTTTTGTTGCTGGTGTTATTATCACCGCTATGATAGTCTCAATCCTGGTCACCAGTCCTCTCCCTAGACATCACCATCAAGAGTAGATAGAGGAGCTTTGCGGCACTGGCGAACAGCATAAGTCCAAGAAGAATGAGCGCACATTTAAAGGAACACGAAGTGTAGATCGTTGGGTTATTGAGCGCGCCCCGAAACCTCCTAGGACGATAAAAAATGGATGCACTGGAAGGAATATAGTGTAGTTGGCAAGTCCTGTTTCTTACTCTTTGTGATCTTCGGAAAGACGCGTCTACTGTGGCGTTCTTGTTAATAACGTATTTTTTCATAGCTTTTTCAAAGCGTCGCATCTAACCCGGAAGTGAATAAATCTTCCGGATGCCTTTGTTTGCACACTTCTCTTCTTGGCCAACAGCTACTGATGGGTTTCCATTTCCTACAGGTAAACTATGCGGCACCTTTTTTTCCTTTTTTGCCTGGAAGTACACTTACAATACAAATGAAACCTTCACGGTAACAATAAAAATTATCTGACTTCTGGATTTGAATAATTCAACTTTTTGTTGCACTTCGTACCACTGCTGTTTGAGATAGCCTGTTTTATTTTCGGTTTTATGTTCTTTGTGTTAACCAAGTGCACCAATATTAGGGCTGAAAGCTGTTGCTGGGCATTTTCAGAAAATAAATAAATGAAAATGAAATGAAATAAAGTGTATGCAAAAAGGTATGACTGAAATACATTGATACGGTACTTAATTCTTCTTCTTTTATTGCTGATATCGCTAATTAGAAGTAGTTTGTGGGTGGCTTCAAGTACTTCTGGCAAGCGATGTGTAGGTTGTCATGGGCTAACTATGTGAGAAACGAATGTCTGAAAAAGCAGCGAGGGCTTTCTAATGGATCTCAAGATAAACATTTTTTTACAGGGCTGAAACTAACATTAGGACAGAAATAGTTCCAAAACGTGCGGTAAGATTTCAAACCACCTTTAACTATTACTTTAACTTTTAATAATTATTTACCGTTTCATAATTTTAATTATTGCGTTAGGGCATGTTACAAAGGGATGCAATAACCAAGGAAGCCAATCTGAGCTTCTTTCTCTGATTTTTCTCGATGAGTGGGGATAGTTTGTTAGTGTGATAGGTTCAACAGGTGTTCAACAGTCCCTCCAAACAGAATTAGTGATGGTTCACCAGTGGCAGCCGCTCGTTCTAGGTGTTTCTTCCATAAAACGAAAAACGAAAATATATTTAAGGGCACTCGTTAGTAAACTTCTTTCCCTGTCGCTTGCGCTATGTATTAGAATTTTGGTGCTTCTAATAGGGCCCCTAAAATAAAGGTGATTGTCGTAAGTGTAACCTTGCCAACAAATCATGATTGCATTTCAGTGCAATCAGCGCTGTTAAAATAATTCTTGACCCCTCTACCAACTTTTTGATAAGTAGAAAACTTTATTTTAATTAGGTTGACGTAATACATTAAGCAAAATGACTAAGATGGTTTATTACTTTCAAGACAGATAGGTAGAAGTACTAAAAGCACACGAAAGATAACTAATTACGTGTACAAACGTGTGATATGAGTCATTTGTCAATAATCACCGCCATGTTATTGCGTTTGAAAATACATCCACCCCCGTCAACCATACTCAGATTGAGAAACATATAGTTCTCACTAACGTAAGAATCGTAGTCCATCAATTTGATTTCGATATGCAAAAAATTTCTCATAATAAAGAAAAAAATGGCAGGTGACGAAACGAACGTTACAAGACATTCTTATATGTGGCAATGCCTACTGGCTGTATTTCAAGTCGCGCTTGTGAACCATAACCAATTTATTACCATCCTTCTCACGAGATCCTTTTATATAGAATCTGTGGTGCTATTGTCGGAGCAATAGGTAAGCCGCAGCTGTTGGTAAGCAGTCGCGTTGGCAAACGTGATAGTGAGTGCAATTACTGGAAATAACATAGTAAGAAGGGGTTTGTCGTTGTTTAACCAAACTCCTATGGGAAAATCTGCTGCTGATTTCTTTAGCACAAGCTAAAGAAATCAGCAATGAATATTTGAAATACAACGAATATTTACTTAGTATCCAATTTTACCAATGATAAGTTTACAAGAAGTGTTACCTTGACGTTTCAGCTGTATGGTTAAAGGAATCGTTACCCAACACTGACTCTTTTCACTAGTGTAGCATTAACCCAAGAATGAAAGCCGTCGAAGGGTGTGATAGAGAAGAGGCAGCAAATTCTCTTCTAAAACATCTAATATTTGGCGCCGTCTACCGCGCTTGCTGGAGGACGCAGCCATGGTGTGTAACAAAGTGCTCGAACCTCCACTCTTAAAAGCCATTCGTGCTAGGTCACAATCGCGCTTCTGATGGAAATCAGAAGACGAGTAAAAGAAAAAAAAAAAGGAAGAAATAGGTGGTTCGAAGGTTACCAATAAGTACGTGGCATGAAGTTCCAGCCATACTGGTTGTGGCAAAACAGTACTCTTTCGTAAGAGGATAAGTCTTTTCTGAAATACACCTAGGCTCCTATTTCTCGAACCCCATTACAGGCCGGCCCTCGAATCTAGGAACTATTCGCAGAAGATTGACATCGTGTTACACAGCCCCTCTCCCCCCCCCCCCCCCCAAAACAAAGAAGTGAATAAGTAAAGGAAGCCAAGAAACATATTACTGTGCTGAACCAGACTTCTGTCGCCGCACACCGCATCGCAACCGATGGTTCTGCTATTATACAACTTCACTCATATCGTGTATCGCCGTCAGAACAGAAAGTAATTGAACAACAGTTGCTGACATGCTTGCGCGAAAGATAATACTCTTCATTCAGCTCCGGGTCTTTTCCTGTGGTTTTGCTAAATACAAAGATAGCTCTGTTCGCTTTCACGTCGATTATCGAGCGCTAAACAAGATCACACGCAAGCACCTATCTTCCATTTATCGAACTCACGACTCTTTGGACCCACTACAAGAGGCAAAATATTTCTGCAGCTGAGATCTTCGATCAAAATATTGAAAAATTCCGATGAAAGAGACTGGCAAAGAAAAGATTGCATTCGCGACACCGGACGGACTTTATGAATTTACCATGATGCCTGTTGGCGTTTGTAACGCTCTAGGCACATTTGGGCGCATGATAGACCAATATCTTCGTGGACTGAAATGGAACACCTGCCTGAGTTATCTGGATAATATTGTCAGCTTTTCCTCAAACTTCAGCAAACATCTTCAACAATAAGACTAGGTTCTCAAGTGCCTTGAATATGCTTGTCTTCATTATATAAAAAAGAACATAATTGTAAGCAAAAGCATAAAAGTGTTGGGCCACGTCGTCTAAGAGGATGACATCCAGCCAGACCCCGAAAAGGTCACCACTGTTCTTGACTTTCCTCGCCCACAGAAGCAGAAAGATTTACGGGGTCTCCTCGGCTGGGCTTTCTGTTTTTGTCGAGTTATACGCAACAATGGCAGCTCCTATACACAAGCTGCTGGCTACCGGTGCCTTGTTCGTATGGACTGACGACTGCCAGTGGCGTTTCAACCTCCTAAGCAACACCTTATTTACGTCTTGTACTGCGTTAAATCAAACTATAGGCGGCCGAGGGAGTAATTGAAATGCTCTTTAAAACAAGGCTCAGAAAGCTAAAGTTACAGTAGAAAAACGGGGGCAGGTGACTCATGCACAGATGCAGTGACTGCAGAATACTTATCTGTAGTGGAAGCGCTTATTAGCTCACCTTAAGTGGTGACTAGGCTAATGTGGTGGTAAATCACCTCCGTTGCGTTCATTCTTAATGTCGTTATAGAAGGTTATGGTATAACAAAAGCAGACAATGTTACAGCAATATCTTCGTTGCAGAAGTGCTTTTCCCGCATTATCATTGTATTTGCGTAAATCCTCCTACACCAAGGTGGACTGTGTCAATATTGCGCAGAAAAAGAAAAAAAATGTGCTACTGCAGGGAAATAATTTACCTACAAGCAATGAACTTTAGTTGGTGTCTCAAACGGCGAGACATGTTTATTTTGGAATGCAACTTGGAGGAGTTCCCAACGTAAATTAGCTCGAGCAACATTTTTACTTAAATATCTGTTTGTGCTACAGTGAGCTATGAATAAGTGCAGTTAGCTCCAAGTGCGGCGGCGTTTCTATCATTTCTTATTAATTGTCACACGTACTTGAAAACTCCGTAAATTCTATGAAAAGCATTAAGTGAAAGGCTTGTGATATCAAGGAGAGAGCACAGTCGTATTTTGTGTGCTCTAAATACTGAAATGCTAAAGTGAATCTTCTGAACTAACACGACTATAAATTGTTGCAGCCACTCTTGATGACCTATTGCGCTGATACTTAGTATGTCTAAAAGCAAGCGAAAGTGCTTTAAAGGCCTGAGTCAGAATATGCGAAAATAGCAGTGGCCAAAAAGTGCGCCAAGGGAGGCTAAAAGATCATTTTGGGCAGGTATCTGGGCACTAACTCGTAAAACGTTTGAAGGAGAGAAGGCTGCTACGTGTGCTTCGTTCCAGGGATGTTTCCGAATGTAGCCATCAAGAGAGCATTTGCTAATTAAAATAAGCTGCTCGTACATGAAAAGTAGTACAACTTAAAAAGAAAAAAAAGTAGAAAGGTTTCTCCCGTAAGATAGGCCATATTGTGCAGCATTGAAGTTTCCTTTTGGGCCGCATAGAAGCCATTGCTTATTTTTGTTCCTGTTTGGACCATTTAGAAGCCTCTGTACCAGAACAGAAACGTAAAGAACGCGAAAAAAAGCTCGTTAAGTAAATTCTAACCTGGAAAATCTAAGTGCACCTAAGAGGCAAGCTGCACTTTGCTCAATTAGCCTACACTCTTTGTTCTGTTGTTCTGAGATGCGTTACATTAGCTTTTCAACGAAAAGCAAGAAAAACGTTAATGGTTCTTAAAAACTGAACGTGCAGTAACAAGCGATGTAACACGCGGCTCCCGAAAATGGTGGCGCCAGTAATGAATAAACAAGGCTGGGTTTCTAAAATTTCCGAGGTGTGCTCTGTGTGTGCGTGGTGGAGGGGACTCTTGTTTTCTGGTAAGAAAGACCATCGAGTGCACGCGTGAAGTTTTCTTGTAGGCGTAATAATCTAAGGCCTCCGTTGCATAGTCAGCTTAGGAGATAACGGGCCTGCTATTTATACTGTGTTAAATAACATGCGCTCCCATTTCAGATATATCTTCAAATAAAACTATAGAAGGGAAAAGTCTGATATCTACGCTTGACATTCTACATTTCAAAGTCAGAGAGTGATGTAGACGAATGTCAGCGCTCTTATTCGTTTGCGGTAAGAATTGGCTCACCCGATAATTTGTAGTGCGTCAGAATTGTGGCACACTATAAAGCGAACTTCACGACACCAATATTGGAATGTTCTTCAGCCGCAGTGCTTTGAAGTATTGTGTGACCATCACTAAACAAAGAAAAGGTGCTCAAACTCGCGCAATGGCCCGAACGTTGACAGTGGGTGAAACACTATTCGTCGGTTCGAATAGTGTACAGTGAGATAGTGGGGTAACTACTTAAAGTTGCCTCCAAAGCATTTCAGAATATTACAACACAGCAATGTACGCTCTCACTTGCGCGAAGGTGATTACCGTTACCGTTGAATTCCGCCCACACACGGTCCATTCACATTGGAACAGATTGCATCAGGAGTCCCAAAGCTTTCTTGTAAGAATTGCTCCCTAGCCATTAATTTAAGTTGTAGGTCTTGCACACGTACCTAATGCCCAATCATGCTCAATTGCACGAGCTGTTTCTTTATGTTGGATCAGCTCTTTTATTGAGAAAGCTTTGGTGTTTCTCAAAATGCAGGGAAGTACTTGTCAAACCTTTATTGCGCTGGAAAACAATGCTTCGGTTGTCTAGCTACACATGTGTAGCCTTCGTTTGGTTTTGCTCACAAAGCGAAATGCAGAACGTTGGAAAGTACAAACAACCACTGTACTATGATCACCTTGACGGATCCACACCTTGACCGATTACTGTGCTGCGATCTACTTGTTTTAAGAAATCATCCTTTGTTCATTCGCGTCCTAGATATTGAAATCAATGGGAAGATTTTCGTTCATCATTATGTGATCATCAATTTATCTGTGACTGCCAGTTTATACTCTAGTGTGTATCGGTGATTTCTTGCATTTGCCTGCATACTACATTTTTTCATTCATTCATTCATTCATTCATTCATTCATTCATTCATTCATTCATTCATTCATTCATTCATTTGAAGTGTCGATGAACAGCTATATTCATGACCACTCATGGCGCTCATTAGGCTAGCTCATGACTAGAGCAGAACTGATAGTTGGGCGAGTTGGTACGAATTCATAGTAAAATATTTGTCCTTGTCCTTGTCACTGTGTCCTTGTCAATTGTGCGCGCTAAATAGCTCATGACTCCTGGTATTCGAAAGCAGGTAAGTGAACCAGGTGTTCCACAACACCCACTGCAAGATAGCTTATATCCACCGACCATTTACTGCATGCCTCCACATTGGTTCTTTTAGCATGCACCAATTAACAATGCAAATTTACTATAAATTAAGACGTTATTTATATATCCAGAACAATGTAACATAGTGACATTTCCTTGTGAAACCAATCTCTGGCTAGCGCTTAATATTTTTTTTTATAATAAACATAAAAAAATACAATTGAGCGTACCTCTAGATGTTATAATTTGAACTTATGCAAACAGTCGTGATTATATTGCACACGTTAGCAAGATTGATAGCAAGATAGCTCTTCTATGCCATGACGTCTAAAGAAGAAAAAAAGTAAACCCTTCAAAACGCAACCGCACTAATATAGATTCATTGGGGGCGCCCACATATATACAGCACAGCCCAAAAGCGTGGAAAATAAAAGGTGAGGGTCAATGAGCCGAGGTTTCCAGTTCTATTTCCGTTAATTCCGATAGGGTGTCCAGCATACGACGGGGACGATCTGCTTCGCCGTGGGTGATCTCCAACAACCAAAGAAAGAGCACTTTTTTTGGAACACGGGTGTGCGTTTCATTTCCTGTATTGCTGGAATGCTCGCTTGATCGTCGTTTATTGTTAGCCTGAGCTATCTCTTTTTGCTCGATTTCGTGTTTCGCACTGCTATTATAGCTCGGCGCCTTCTCCTCGAGTTTTGTTTTGAAACCTCTCAGACCGGGATGAACAAGTACGGCAACGAAAGCATGTAGAACGCGACAAAGTCGACGATATGTGTTGCAGAACTCTTTGTTAACAGTTGCTGCATCATATATAGGCAAGGCATCGGACTACAGCGGGAATCGCTGTGATTGTAAGGCGTGAGCCCAGTTTGGCGGTTCACGCCTTTTTAATTCCAGTCTGACTAATGTACAGTAAAGAACACTTCACTTCCTTGGATGCGACCACCAAATCCCACTCGAGAGGACACTTCCAGGAAAACAACAACCCGTTGTAGCCAACGTGTGAGCATTACAAGTCATTACAAACAAAGGTTTTCACAGCGAAACTGAAAAAAAAGCCGTTATTACCACTCGACGAAAACGTCACATGACAGAGAATAGCGAGAACCAGTGCGGCGCCTGGGCATGACCTCCGAGTTTGTTAGTGGCGTGTTGGGAATCACGTTGTTCCCGCTAACCACCAAATGCGCATCCCTTCTGCTTAGATGCTCGTAAAATGTTGCGAAAAATAAAATTACTTGATTACCAACCCCGAACCTCTGTCAGGATAACTTTAACAGTACATTCTACTCATTTACAACCAATTTATTCAAAGTGAAATTCTGTTGCAGTTGGCTTTTAAGCATTGAAAGCTTAGTGAAGTACTTTCTACGACCTCAATAAAAGAAGCCGCATTTCACCAAACTTGAAACGGCAAGGAAAGTTAGGGCTATCAATGCTTGAAAAGAAGTCTGGAAATGCGTTAGAAGTGTATTTCACTTAGGTGTTACAATGAGAAAACAAAGTGGAAGCGTAAAATGCAAAATGAGCAAGAAGGCTTAGCAGGAAAGAAACCATGATGGCTTAAAGCGATCGATGATTAGACGAACGCTGACAAATAATCACTGTTCGTTGAAGTGCAGCGAGAGAAAAGTGTTACGGTGACAAGCTAATAAATAAAGCCATATGACAAGTGACCCGCAAGAAAGTCATGCTATGGTAAGGAGTAATGGACGCAGTAAACAAGATGCGTGTGGTGTGACTAGCGTGGGCCGGGTTCTGCATTTCGTCTCACATTTTGGCGTTTCGGAGACCTCCCGGCTGTTAGACTTGTTTGGTTTGCATTTGTGGTGCCCGCATGCGAAATCATGTGTTCTGCTGATGAACCCACATAAGGGAATAAATTAAAAGGGTGCTCGGAGAAGCTTTGCAACGCATGAAGTTTCCAGGTGCCCATAAAGGTGACTAAATATTCGAAGGCATTTATAAAATATTCCTAGCTTCATGCGTAGTGGCGAAAAGTATAAATGAACCTTTAGCAAACTAAAACAGGATGTACCATTATTCTTTGCGAAAGCAACTTATAACACATCGAGTGACTCTACGTAATACTGTAGAGTGGCGCGGTTAAAGAAAGTGTCTGCTTGTAGAAATGGGGGATTGGCAGTACATGGATGTAAGAAGCGCAATCAGAGACGTTGCTTATTCTGCACGCGAGTACGCCTTTCGCGTCAGCGCCTTCTCTTTGTCTCCGCATATTAGCGCGTGCGTACTCAGGGCATGAAGGGCTCGATGAAATTATTTGTCTGAAATGGTTGTGTACTTTTGGGAAACATAGTATTTCGTCCGTTTGCAAGTAAAGCCCGAAACACGCACCCACGTACACACATGAAAATTGCGCCTGTGTTGACTCAGCAAAAATACTCCGCAATAACAATCCTATTCTGAGCGTACAAACATAATAGCATCTAAGTATACACTTCCACTCGAGAGGTCTGTTTAGCTCTAAACTGTTCGTAACCACTGTTTAATGCTGTAATATTTGAAAAGAAGGACTTACCTCTTGAAATGTGAAACCTATTTCACAGGTGTCCCCCCTTTCGTTTCTCTTGGCATTACATAGCCTAGCGTTTATGCAGGTGTGAAAACGAAGCTCGTTGTTCAATGCCTTTGTGACGCTACTCCTGCCTTTTTTTTTACAAGGCTAAGCGAAACAAAGATTCTCTCAATAATTAACGGCTTTATACTAAAGAACAGCGTTCTAAATCATTGTAAATGTGCACGCTCGATATGAGTTATGCAAACAGCACATGAAAGTTAAAACAAGAGAGCAGAATAGCATGTAAGTTACCGAGCTTAAAAGGCTGAAAAAAAAAAGAATAAATGGGTTCAGAAAAACACCGCTACTCACCGGGTCAGCATCACAGCGAATAGAAAGTTTGCCTTGGTGCACAGCGGTCGTGTTCAGCAGCCGGCTCTTTAGCTGGAGGCAATACGACCTTCCGAGAGTGGTCTAAGTCACGGTCTCATCGGAACTTATAAAATAATGAGTGCATTTTCCTCTCATAAATGTCAATGGCTGGCTTACGGCTACCGCTTCAAAGCGGCTATATGCTGCAGGCCTCGCTGCGTTTAGTTGTATTTCTCTTTTTCTTTTTTAACCTCGCTGCAGTATGTTCAGTGACTCTTCGCGCTGTAAGCTTACAGCATGGTGTCTATACATTCACTTTCATAGGCGAACCATAAAAACTGTTTTTTTCTTTATATATCTGCATTGCAACAAAGCTCTCGCGGTCTACTGTTGATCAAGTTCCCACGCAATTAGGTGAACGACCCCAGAGAAAAATGACTTCGCACTCGGGTTTCCGTGAATACTTTCCACGTTAGTATAGCGGGTGTATGAAAAACATGGGAGGGGGGTGGGGGAGGTTGCTCTTGCATACGCTGCGTTCTTTCGTTCTCCCAAAGTCAAGGCCTCTAAGGGTACTCAAGTTGCAAATCTGACGTGCGTACCGAATTAGATTTGTTTAGGTTTCACCACATGTACCCCGCTTAACCAAGCGATTTGAAAGTCGAGTGGAACCGCCACTTCTGTACCGAATAAGGACGAGATCAGCTCATACTCATCTGGTCATCATGGCTGTGTAACGCGTGATGCACCCCTTCTACGAACTGCGACAAGACAGGGGACATCGAATGCTTTTTGTGTTCGTGCTCAAAATATCGAGATGAAAGCGACGCTCTTGAGAACTTGCAGCAGAAGGACCCGAATTCCGCATGCGTTCCTCGAACAGCTTGTGTTTTAAGAAGAGTCAATTACTGCCTGCGAGGATGCTTAAGAGATATTTAAGAGAGACTTGTTTGCTGAGCACGTGGTAACGGTGCTGCAATGAGATTGACAGAGACTCTCTAACGAGAAACTGTTAATACAACCTATATCCTGTTGCTACAGACCACCGACACCGCTTGTGAGAAACTGTTACCCGCAGAAAGTGACAACTACAGATCAGCACAATGTCGTTCTATGGCACCCGTTTACATCGAATGTGTATAGGAAAGTTCTACAACTACTTCCGGGAGGTTATTGAAGATACACGTATACTTGCGCGTTGCACAGGGCACATCCCGTGCAGTAGAGCGGGCTCAGCTTACAGTAACGTGTATCATGTACAGCGGATAGCGTGTAAATGAAGACGCAGTAAAATATTTGAAAAGACTCGGTATAGCAAAGGAATTGCACCGGTTATAATGAAGTGTTTGCAAAGCATTCCGTAGATTTGAAATATTTATTTTAAATCTGCACAAGACATGAAATATAAGGATGAAGCATGCACGTTGTATATCGGTAAAGATATCAGCGCATTTTGGGATTATCGTGTGAAACGCAACGTTTATAGCTGGAGCATGTATAAGTGTAGAGTAGGCGCAGCGTACAGCAAGTATACGCCAGACATAACGAATAGGATAGAAGCACTCTGCGCGAATATACTAAATCGTATGAAAGTAATTTGCGTGTATCGAAGTATTTGTAGCGGATTGGTGAAGCGTTTACAAAGGCTGAATAAGCTTTTCGGTAGTTAGACTCCTAGAAATTTCGTAGGGTGGGAGAACTCTATGTACACATGCTTCATTTTTGACGAATGAATAGCTAGAATTTTCATAAATCTTCTAAACATTTTCTTTGTCTTTTTTAAATGTTCTTCTTGCAGTTCCAGGGTTTACAAACACGTATGGCCTGGTATGGAAGCGGCAGTGGTCACTATTGGGTAGTCGATATGTACCTGCCGTGTTTCATTGAGGTGCCGAGTTTAAAGTCTCCTTACCCTAATCACCTATAGAATGCAATACTTTATGCGGCATCTGTGAAGGGTCGGGAAATGTACCAATGCATCGTAGCTAGAATGCACTTTTCCTATTCGAACATTGACTGATTCCTTCGAAAGGAGGGCTTCACTTTTTATTTGTGTTCCTGTTGCCATGTCTACTTAGTCAGCGAACGTTTGTGTGCTCCGAACAAAGTTCCGTCTCGTGAAAAGATTCATGTAATCAGTGAACTAGTGGCTTAGACCCGATAAAGACGAACGAAAGCTAGTGTTATAAAAAACTCGCAGCGAAGTTATGTATTATACCACATCCTCAATGAAGGAGCTAAAAGGCTATAGCTTGAAAAAGTAAATGTTGGCGCTTAGTGAAAGGTGTCGGCTCGAGAAAACATTCATGCAGTTAGAAAAGGGAAAAAAGTCATCGAAAAGTGGAGGCAGAAGGAGAGCTTCACTGGACGGCCCTGCGCAAGTCAGCTAAACAAAACGCGCAGAATGTGACAAGATGTGATCTGTTAGCTGGTGGTTTTTGTTCGCGGCGATGCAGCTAGCGCCGTCACCAGGATGTCATTGCGTACGACGTGTCATGGCACTTATCGCTGACGGAAAGGGGAACGTCGGGCAATTGCATAAGCGACGCAGTAGCTGTTTCGGCTGCGTATTGTTACCTTTACTTTATTTCGCAACTCTGAGTTCTCTGAGTTCTCTGAGTTGTCTTTTTCTTCTCTAATTCTTTTCTATTGTGTCTGTGCGCGCGATCAACGCACCGGGTCATACAGATTGCCAAGCCTTCTCAATGTGCACTGGCACGCACGCACATCTCTGACGCCGAGGGGACCCATTGTGGTACGAGATAGCGGCCATGGCCGGCAAAAAGGAATGGTAGTTTTTTTTTTATTTTTGGAAGGGAATGCTACGTGTCCCCAATGTTTAACGGTCGCTGAAAGCGCGACACGAATTGTCATTCTCGGCGTTTGTACTCGAGGAGGGCGGCTTCTCCACCGAATTTCTCTTTCTTGCCTTTCGCGTTCCTTCTTGCTCTTTCGCTGCGCGAGGGAGCGAGAAGAAAGTTGCTACTTTTTTTATAATTACAAGAGGAAATATGATTTACAGCGTGAAATACATCCCCTCGTGCTTTACGTTCTTATGGCTGCAGGAGAAATGACAGCGGTAGGGAATTCAGTGCCTGCCAGACTTTATTGGTTTAGAATTTTCCTTTTCGCCATTTGATGCGATTTCTCCTCAAGCCCACGAATATATTTTGTTTCAATGCCGGCTTTCTGTTCACAAAGGGCATCTAAAGATGTAATTTGTAGGTCGTCACAAATTAACTGTGAAACCGTTGGTGGGCTCATGTTTTTTTTTTCTGATTTTGCCTACTTCTTTCGCATGTCGATGTGGCAACAGAGGGAAGCAATTTTCGGTATTCCGAATTGTGCTTGTTAAAATGAACATGTGCGATAGTATGCGTGCTAACGTGAAAACAAACAAGTTTATACGCTTCTAATGTTATAGCAATCGTGCGACACATGTTAGCAGTATTATCTCATCAGTTTGTGATATATACCGCTTATTACAACACCTCGCCTGGCTGCCTAGCAAGGTACACTTGGGTTTACTTACGTCGAATGCACCTATCACCTCCGCCCTTTTGAGTCAACCGTTGTGTATGGTGCTGCTGTATTCTGGACGGATTCCTCCTTTACAATGATCCTAAGCAACAAAAGATCCCCTCTACACCGTTGCTAGGATTTGGGGATAGCCATGCCCTACCTGCGAGCACGCTTATCCTTTTTCATATTTAGCAAAGAAGAAGAAGGTGCGCCAAAGAAAACTGGTGGCGGAAAGCAAATTTATTGCTCACCATCTCCATTGGCATTCAATTCGTGCAGCAGTATCCTCGTCTCGTTTCCCGAGCGCCTCTTACACTTCGAGCTTGATTTCGTTTTCCTTTGCTTGGGATTCTATGTTATTTCTTGCAGTTTATTCCTATGCAAGTCGGGGTCGTTTTAGCGGCACATTAAGCGGTTTGCTTTTGACAAAGTACTCACCTATTGTTGTTCCATATTCGCCTTCCCGTCCCTTCTTTCTTAGAAGGGCTTTTAGTGCATCCCAGTGAATTGAACGGGAAAATATTTAGTATTTTTATTTCCGGACTTGGGCGAAGACTTGCGCAGCTCTTTAGACTGAAGCCAATTGAGGTGGTTTACACTCGCAGTCAAATTCGATTCCGGTGCATCAAATTAGGCTCCTTCGTTATATTATGTTTACAGCTAACCTTGAGCTGTCACGAAAAATAAGCCGGTAGAAATCTGTAGCCGAATTCAGAAGAGCTTTATTGCTACAGCGATCACAAGGACACACGAGACGTGTTCGCTCCACCGCCATGCTTTCACGGTCGATGGTGCAAACTCGGCCGGCTCGTGGAGGGCTAGATGGGCCTCAGAGATGTGAGACACCCGCTGTGCGTTTGGCTGTGAGAAAAACATGGTCTCATTTTACCTTCCGCTACATGCGTGAGTGTTGTGCGCACAAACGCTTGCGTTCCTGATTTGCAGCTCCTCATCGTGGCGCATACCAGCGGCCTGTGCGGACAGTAAAGTTAAATCCACGGGCACCGATGGTCTGTCGTCAAATGCGTCTCGTGCACCATTGACGCGCTTCGCCTGCAATGCCGCTGGCGGCACTGGTAATCAGGCTAGCGTTGTGAGACGCCTGGTTTCTGTCGGGGCGTTGTTACGGAGCAGCAGTTAACCTGGCTGTTGCGTCGCGCGAACGTATCGGCCCGCGTATCGTCGGAACCCCAGCGAAGGAGCTTGAGCAAGCCGCTAAACGTTGCTATCACTGTGAATGCTTTGGCGCCGGGCGAAACTAACAATTATTTTTGTGCGTGTAAGAGTTTTTTTACAGGCAGGACGTGTTCTCTGATGATATGCACGAGGTCACAATTGGTGTCTGCGATATCGAAAGTGCCAGCGTAAGGATACTTTCTTTGTCGATGTGGGTATACTGTGGTTTGAATCAGCAAATATCTTGCATATTTTGCGTCACCTTCAAAAGTTTTCTCAAAATAATATATCAAAATGTAGGCGACGGAGTCGTAATTTTTTAACAAAGCGCAAAGATCTAGTGACATTGATTGCCAAGTGGATTTTGAGAGAACTACAGAAGGCAAAGCAAGGAGTGCAGGATGAGCAATTGATATAAAATGACATCATACCTCAAATCACGCGCTGGATGTAAAACGTGCAATGTGTGAACAAATGTACCATGTCGAAATTTTAAAATCTTGTTTCATGGAAGTGGCTTCGCAGAATTTAAGTATCACGCGCAGATATCGGCGTAGATAAATTCTGAAACCTGAAATTCTGAAAATTCTGAAAGTTCGTAGTTGTTGTTATTTATTGAATATTAGTGACTGTTTCCACCGAGCTTCGGGTGTTCAAAATTCGGTTTCGGTGGCGAAAAAGAACAACGTCAGGTGATATCTAGGAAGGATGGTGAAAAAAATGTTTTTACCGAACCGATTGCCTGCAACATATTGGTATATTGCATTCCTCTAATAGATTCAACAGTAAGTCATGAACTAATTTTTGTAGTAATTCAACAAGCTCAATCAGGATCTTCAACAGCCTCGTACCGTTGATACTGTTACGTGGAGGCGGACACAAGTGCAAAGCGTATTTACAAAATATTTGCAAGGCGATCAAGCGCTGAACCAGATGGTCCAGAGCACGTGCCAGATCAAAATCGCCTTCTTAATCGATGCTCCACTTGAGGTATAGTACCGTGACAATACGTTTGGAGCTTTGCATTATTTCTACGGAGAGATGGTAAAGGAAACGTTAGCCAGGCCTCATTATCATCCTTGTATACGTGTAGCGCATAAGATAGCAGATCAGAGAGGAGAGTAGAAACTCTCAAGTGCGTAGGAAAACGCACAGCTTACTCTCATATTAGTATTCCTGTCTACTTACTCCGAAAATTGCTAACGCCTTTTTGGCCTAGCAGTTTTGTGTCACGAAGGAATAGTAACATATTAGAAGCACGAAGTGTGTGGGAGATGGGGCAAAGGGAGAGCGCAAAGCTTTGTTTTGTAAACGTATTGCGCAAATACATGGCCAAGTTATTATATAACTAACCGTCAATGCCATAACTATATTCAATTTTGACACGACGTTACTCTTAAAGAAAGCGCGTTCCCAGCGATCCCCTGTGACCACACTACAATCGATGAAAGCAAGCAGCCAGGGGAGGGCTTACAAAGATATCATCATCATCATCATCAGCCTAGTTACGCCCACTGCAGGGCAAAGGCCTCTCCGATACTTCTCCAACTACCCCGGTCATGTACTAATTGTGGCCATGTTGTCCCTGCAAACGTCTTAATGTCATCTGCCCACCTAACTTTCTGCCGCCCCCTGCTACGCTTCCCTTCCCTTGGAATCCAGTCCGTAGCTCTTAGTGACCATCGGTTATCTTCCCTCCTCATTACATGTCCGGCCCATGCCCATTTCTTTTTCTTGATTTCAACTAAGATGCCATTAACTCGCGTTTATTCCCTCACCCAATCCGCTCTTTTCTTATCCCTTAACGTTACACCCATCATTCTTCTTTCCATAGCTCGTTGCGTCGTTCTCAATTTCAGCAGAACCCTTTTCGAAAGCCTCCAGGTTTCTGCCCCATACGTGAGTACTGGTAACACACAGCTGTTATACAGTTTCCTCTTGAGGGATAGTGGCAACCTGCTGTTCATGATTTGAGAATGCCTGCCAAACGCACCCCAACCCATTCTTATTCTTCTGGTTATTACAGTCTCATGATCCGGATCCGTGGTCACTACCTGCCCTAAGTAGATGTATTCCCTTACCACTTCCAGTGTTTCGCTACCTATCGTAAACTGCTGTTCTCTTCCGAGACTGTTAAACAGTACTTTAGTTTTCTGCAGATTAATTTTCAGACCCACCCTTCTGCTTTGCCTCTCCAGGTCAGTGAGCATGCATTGCAATTGGTCTCCTGAGTTACTAAGCAAGGCAATATCATCAGTGAATCGCAAGTTGCTAAGGTATTCTCCATCAACTTTTATCCCCAATTCTTCCCACTACAGGCCTCTGAATACCTCCTGTAAACATGCTGTGAATAGCATTGGAGATATCGTATCTCCCTGCCTGACGCCTTTCTTTATAGGGATTTTGTTGCTTTCTTTGTGGAGGACTACGGTGGCTGTGGAGCCGCTATAGATATCTTCCAGTATTTTTACATATGGCACATCTACACCTTGATTCCGTAATGCCTCCATGACTGCTGAGGTTTCGACTGAATCAAACGCTTTCTCGTAATCAATGAAAGCTATATATAAGGGTTGGTTATATTCTGCACATTTCTCTATCACTTGATTGATAGTGTGAATATGGTCTATTGTTGAGTAGCCTTTACGGAATCCTGCCTGGTCCTTTGGTTGACAGAAGTCTAAGGTGTTCCTGATTCTATTTGCGATTACCTTAGTAAATACTTTGTAGGCAACGGACAGTAAGCTGATCGGTCTATAATTTTTCAAGTCTTTGGCGTCCCCTTTCTTATGGATTAGGAATATGTTAGCGTTCTTCCAAGATTCCGGTACGCTCGAGGTTATGAGGCATTGCGTATACAGAGTGGCCAGTTTCTCTAGAACAATCTGACCACCATCCTTCAACAAATCTGCTGTTACCTGATCCTCCCCAGCTGCCTTCCCCCTTTGCATAGCTCCTAAGGCTTTCTTTACTTCTTCTGGCGTTACCTGTGGGATTTCGAATTCCTCTAGGCTATTCTCTCTTCCACTATCGTCGTGGGTGCCACTGGTACTGTATAAATCTCTATAGAACTCCTCAGCCACTTGAACTATCTCATCCGTATTAGTAACGATATTGCCGGCTTTGTCTCTTAACGCACACATCTGATTCTTGCATATTCCTAGTTTCTTCTTCACTGTTTTTAGGCTTCCTCCGTTCCTGAGAGCCTGTTCAATTCTATCCATATTATAGTTCCTGATGTCCGCTGTCTTACGCTTGTTGATTAACTTAGAAAGTTCTGCAAGTTCTATTCTAGCTGTAGGATTAGAGGCTTTCATACATTGGCGTTTCTTGATCAGATCTTTCGTCTCCTGCGATAGCTTACTGGTTTCCTGTCTAACGGCGTTACCACCGACTTCTATTGCGCACTCCTTAATGATGCCCATGAGATTGTCGTTCATTGCTTCAACACTAAGGTCCTCTTCCTGAGTTAAAGCCGAATACCTGTTCTGTAGTTTGATCCGGAATTCCTCTAGTTTCCCTCTTACCGCTAACTCATTGATTGGCTTCTTGTGTACCAGTTTCTTTCGTTCCCTCCTCAAGTCTAGGCTAATTCGAGTTCTTACCATCCTGTGGTCCCTACAGCGTACCTTGCCGAGCACGTCTACATCTTGAATGATGCCAGGGTTCGCGCAGAGTATGAAGTCGATTTCATTTCTAGTCTCACCATTCGGGCTCCTCCACGTCCACTTTCGGCTAACCCGCTTGCGGAAAAAGGTATTCATTATCCGCATATTATTCTGTTCTGCAAACTCTACTAATAATTCTCCTCTGCTATTCCTAGAGCCTATGCCATATTCCCCCACTGACTTGTCTCCAGCCTGCTTCTTGCCTACCCTGGCATTGAAGTCGCCCATCAGTATAGTGTATTTTGTTTTGACTTTACTCATCGCCGATTCTACGTCTTCATAAAAGCTTTCGACTTCCTGGTCATCATGACTAGATGTAGGAGCGTAGACCTGTACAACCTTCATTTTGTACCTCTTATTAAGTTTCACAACAAGACATGCCACCCTCTCGTTAATGCTATAGAATTCCTGTATGTTACCAGCTATTTCCTTATTAATCAGGAATCCGACTCCTAGTTCTCGTCTCTCCGCTAAGCCCCGGTAACACAGTACATGCCCGCTTTTTAGCACTGTATATGCTTCTTTTGTCCTCCTAACCTCACTGAGCCCTATTATATCCCATTTACTACCCTCTAATTCCTCCAATAACACTGCTAGACTCGCCTCACTAGATAGCGTTCTAACATTAAACGTTGCCAGGTTCAGATTCCAATGGCGGCCTGTCCGGAGCCAGGTATTCTTAGCACCCTCTGCAGCGTCACAGATCTGACCGCCGCCGTGGTCAGTTGCTTCGCGGCTGCTGGGGACTGAGGGCCGGGGTTCGATTGTTGTATTCATGTAGGAGGTTGTGGCCAAGTACTGCACCAGGGTGGCCCATCCTGCTCTGGTGAGAGAGTGCGTTACCGGTTCTGGTCACCGGGATCAGGCCGCACTCCAGGCCTGTTTGTGCAATTTTCTCAACACACGTTTTTTTTGTATTTTCCGGTGGAGAATAGCGCGGTACCGGGATTTGAATCACGGTCCTCTTGCACTGGAGACGGATACTCTACCGTCCCCGTAGGAGTTAAATTAAAAATTAATTTATCGGGTTGTACGTGACAAAACCACTTTCTTATTATGCACGCCGTAGTGGAGGACTCCGAAAATTTCGACCACCTGGGGTCTTTAACGTGCACCTAACTCTAAGTACACGGGTGTTTTCGCATTTCGCCCCCATCGAAATGCGGCCGCCGTGGTCGGGGTCCGATCCCGCGACCTCGTGCACAACAGTCTAACACCATAACCACTGAGCAACCACGGCGGGTCCCGCAGGAGTTGTACGCCTCATTTAACCTACAGTGGTGCCCTATTTGGTCAGTCAAGGTGGACCAATCTGAGCTCGGTTATACCGCATGGATGGCACTCGGCTAGAGAACCTGGTATTTATGACCTGCACATGTGAGTGTGAGGCCATACATATTTGAAGATATATATCTTTCTTTTTTTTTTTTTAGGAGGGTTCCCGTACAGTGATAAAATAAAGGAAAAGACATTAAAAGAAAGAAAAAAAAGAAAGAAAAAGGGGCGAAAAAAAAGGAACATAACAGGTGATTTGAACTCGTGACTCTTCGATGTTGCCCGGAAAAATAGCTCAGTCGGTTGGTTCGTCAGGCCCCAGGCTACTTTCAAGCGCCACAGCTCCTGCTCCGAGCCTCACACTTACGTGGAAAGAGACTCATGTTGTCCGCGATAGTCGGTTGGAAGGCATACTTTCTAGGAAAAATGGCCGCTCGAGGAGAAGAGCGAACTCGAGCGGCTTTAGAGGCTAGGAAAACTGCCTTAAAATATTTAGACTTGAGGGAAAGCTTCGTTAACAAACTATAACACGGCAATCAGCACTCGAATACGACGAGAGAAATTACTGAGACGTGGAAAATTCCTTGAAAAAAATCTGGTTTGCGAGACAAATGCTTGTATGTATTGAACCTCTTAAAAGATGAGGGGGGAAATATGCGCTCACCGAGAGGGCATCGTCAGCACGAGACATCCACAAGGCACCTTACAGAGATGTGGAGAGCTTCGCGGCCGGAACGAAGCCTCCCTTCTCCGCCGGCCAAGAGGGGAAAACGCGCTTTCCGATCGCTCAAGGTTGCGCGGACAAAGCATAACTCTAGCGTCTAAGAAAAGCTTAACCAGGTGCGATGGCGGCACGCATAGCGTGGGAAGCTAGCCGCCAGAATAACTATACCAAGGACTGCTGCTGATGAGGGCGAAATACCTTCGTGTAATTATAATAACCCTAATAGGACTACTTTCTAAAAAAAAAAAAAGGAAACGCCCCAGAGGGCTATACTACGAGAGCTATGACTGATAGTTTTCTATATATATATATATATATATATATATATATATATATATTCATCTCATCTATGGGATCGCATGCGCGCGCTGTTGCTTTGTCTCTGCGTGTAGTATAGTTAAGAGAGCCAGTTTAAGGGCGGAGAAGAAGAAAGAAAAGAAAAGCAAAAACTGCAGCGCCGTGGTTTTAAAGCGCACCCGTGGTAGAGAAACGGAATGCGATATAAGCGTGCGTAGCCATGATACGCACACGACAAACTGCCTTAAAATATTTAGACTTGAGGGAAAGCTTCGGTAACAAACGATAACACAGCAATCAGCACTCGACTATAATTATAACCCTAATACTAATTGTAAATATTCATCTCATCTATGGGATCTAATGCGTGCGCTGTTGCTTTGTTCTGTGTGTAGTAGTTAAGAGAGCCAGTTTAAGGGCGGAGAAGAAGGAAGGGAAGGAAAGTCTCTGAAGCAAAATTACAGCGCCGTGGTTTTAAAGCGCATCCCGTGGTAGAGAAACGGAAGGCGATATAAGCGTGCGTGGCCATGATAAGCACACGACAAACTGCCTTAAGATATTTAGACTTGAGGGAAAGCTTCGTTAGCAAACGATAGCACGGCAATCAGCACTCGAATATAATTATAACCCTAATAATAATTGTAAATATTCATCTCATCTATGGGATCTAATGCGCGCGCTGTTGCTTTGTCTCTGCGTGTAGTAGTTGAGAGAGCCAGTTTAAGGGCGGAGAAGTGGGAAGGAAAGGAAAGTCTCTGAAGCAAACTTGCAGCGTCGTGGTTTTAAAGCGCAACCGTGGTAGAGAAACGGAAGGCGATATAAGCGTGCGTGGCCATGATACGCACACGACAAACTGCCTTAAAATAATTAGACTTGAGGGAAAGCTTCGTTAAGAAACTATAACACGGCAATCAGCACTCGAATACGACGAGAGAAATTACTGAGACGTGGAAAATTCCCTTGAAAAAACATCTGGTTTGCGAGACAAATGCTTGTATGTATTGAACCTCTTAAAAGATGAGGGGGGAAATATGCGCTCACTTTGAGGGCATCGTCAGCACGAGACCTCCACAAGGCACCTTACAGAGATGTGGAGAGCTTCGCGGCCGGAACGAAGCCTCCCTTCTGCGCCGGCCAAGAGGGGAAAACGCGCTTTCCGATCGCGCAAGGTTGCGCGGACAAAGCATCACTCTAGCGTCTAGGAAAAGCTTAACCAGGTGCGATGGCGGCACGCATAGCGTGGGAAGCTAGCCGCCAGAATAACTATACCAAGGACTGCTGCTGATGAGGGCGAAATACCTTCGTGTAATTATAATAACCCTAATAGGACTACTTCCGAAAAAAAAAAGGAAACGGCCCAGAGGGCTATACTACGAGAGCTATGACTGATAGTTTTCTATATATATATATATATATATATATATATATATATATATTCATCTCATCTATGGGATCGCATGCGCGCGCTGTTGCTTTGTCTCTGCGTGTAGTATAGTTAAGAGAGCCAGTTTAAGGGCGGAGAAGAAGAAAGAAAAGAAAAGCAAAAACTGCAGCGCCGTGGTTTTAAAGCGCACCCGTGGTAGAGAAACGGAATGCGATATAAGCGTGCGTAGCCATGATACGCACACGACAAACTGCCTTAAAATATTTAGACATGAGGGAAAGCTTCGGTAACAAGCGATAACACAGCAATCAGCACTCGAATATAATTATAACCCTAATACTAATTGTAAATATTCATCTCATCTATGGGATCTAATGCGTGCGCTGTTGCTTTGTTCTGTGTGTAGAAGTTAAGAGAGCCAGTTTAAGGGCGGAGAAGAAGGAAGGGAAGGAAAGTCTCTGAAGCAAAATTACAGCGCCGTGGTTTTAAAGCGCATCCCGTGGTAGAGAAACGGAAGGCGATATAAGCGTGCGTGGCCATGATACGCACACGACAAACTGCCTTAAAATATTTAGACTTGAGGGAAAGCTTCGTTAGCAAACGATAGCACGGCAATCAGCACTCGAATATAATTATAACCCTAATAATAATTGTAAATATTCATCTCATCTATGGGATCTAATGCACGCGCTGTTGCTTTGTCTCTGCGTGTAGTAGTTGAGAGAGCCAGTTTAAGGGCGGAGAAGTGGGAAGGAAAGGAAAGTCTCTGAAGCAAACTTGCAGCGTCGTGGTTTTAAAGCGCAACCGTGGTAGAGAAACGGAAGGCGATATAAGCGTGCGTGGCCATGATACGCACACGACAAACTGCCTTAAAATATTTAGACTTGAGGGAAAGCTTCGTTAACAAACTATAACACGGCAATCAGCACTCGAATACGACGAGAGAAATTACTGAGACGTGGAAAATTCCCTTGAAACAACATCTGGTTTGCGAGACAAATGCTTGTATGTATTGAACCTCTTAAAAGATGAGGGGGGAAATATGCGCTCACCGAGAGGGCATCGTCAGCACGAGACCTCCACAAGGCACCTTACAGAGATGTGGAGAGCTTCGCGGCCGGAACGAAGCCTCCCTTCTCCGCCGGCCAAGAGGGGAAAACGCGCTTTCCGATCGCTCAAGGTTGCGCGGACAAAGCAAAACTTTAGCGTCTAGGAAAAGCTTAACCAGGTGCGATGGCGGCACGCATAGCGTGGGAAGCTAGCCGCCAGAATAACTATACCAAGGACTGCTGCTGATGAGGGCGAAATACCTTCGTGTAATTATAATAACCCTAATAGGACTACTTTCGAAAAAAAAAGGAAACGGCCCAGAGGGCTATACTACGAGAGCTATGACTGATAGTTTTCTATATATATATATATATATATATATATTCATCTCATCTATGGGATCGCATGCGCGCGCTGTTGCTTTGTCTCTGCGTGTTGTATAGTTAAGAAAGCCAGTTTAAGGGCGGAGAAGAAGAAAGAAAAGATAAGCAAAAACTGCAGCGCCGTGGTTTTAAAGCGCACCCGTGGTAGAGAAACGGAATGCGATATAAGCGTGCGTAGCCATGATACGCACACGACAAACTGCCTTAAAATATTTAGACTTGAGGGAAAGCTTCGGTAACAAACGATAACACAGCAATCAGCACTCGAATATATATAACCCTAATACTAATTGTAAATATTCATCTCATCTATGGGATCTAATGCGTGCGCTGTTGCTTTGTTCTGTGTGTAGTAGTTAAGAGAGCCAGTTTAAGGGCGGAGAAGAAGGAAGGGAAGGAAAGTCTCTGAAGCAAAATTACAGCGCCGTGGTTTTAAAGCGCATCCCGTGGTAGAGAAACGGAAGGCGATATAAGCGTGCGTGGCCATGATACGCACACGACAAACTGCCTTAAAATATTTAGACTTGAGGGAAAGCTTCGTTAGCAAACGATAGCATGGCAATCAGCACTCGAATATAATTATAACCCTAATAATAATTGTAAATATTCATCTCATCTATGGGATCTAATGCGCGCGCTGTTGCTTTGTCTCTGCGTGTAGTAGTTGAGAGAGCCAGTTTAAGGGCGGAGAAGTGGGAAGGAAAGGAAAGTCTCTGAAGCAAACTTGCAGCGTCGTGGTTTTAAAGCGCAACCGTGGTAGAGAAACGGAAGGCGATATAAGCGTGCGTGGCCATGATACGCACACGACAAACTGCCTTAAAATATTTAGACTTGAGGGAAAGCTTCGTTAACGAACTATAACACGGCAATCAGCACTCGAATACGACGAGAGAAATTACTGAGACGTGGAAAATTCCCTTGAAAAAACATCTGGTTTGCGAGACAAATGCTTGTATGTATTGAACCTCTTAAAAGATGAGGGGGGAAATATGCGCTCACCGAGAGGGCATCGTCAGCACGAGACCTCCACAAGGCACCTTACAGAGATGTGGAGAGCTTCGCGGCCGGAACGAAGCCTCCCTTCTCCGCCGGCCAAGGGGGGAAAACGCGCTTTCCGATCGCTCAAGGTTGCGCGGACAAAGCATAACTCTAGCGTCTAGGAAAAGCTTAACCAGGTGCGATGGCGGCACGCATAGCGTGGGAAGCTAGCCGCCAGAATAACTATACCAAGGACTGCTGCTGATGAGGGCGAAATACCTTCGTGTAATTATAATAACCCTAATAGGACTACTTTCGAAAAAAAGAAAAGGAAACGGCCCAGAGGGCTATACTACGAGAGCTATGACTGATAGTTTTCTATATATATATATATATATATTCATCTCATCTATGGGATCGCATGCGCGCGCTGTTGCTTTGTCTCTGCGTGTAGTATAGTTAAGAGAGCCAGTTTAAGGGCGGAGAAGAAGAAAGAAAAGAAAAGCAAAAACTGCAGCGCCGTGGTTTTAAAGCGCACCCGTGGTAGAGAAACGGAATGCGATATAAGCGTGCGTAGCCATGATACGCACACGACAAACTGCCTTAAAATATTTAGACTTGAGGGAAAGCTTCGGTAACAAACGATAACACAGCAATCAGCACTCGAATATAATTATAACCCTAATACTAATTGTAAATATTCATCTCATCTATGGGATCTAATGCGTGCGCTGTTGCTTTGTTCTGTGTGTAGTAGTTAAGAGAGCCAGTTTAAGGGCGGAGAAGAAGGAAGGGAAGGAAAGTCTCTGAAGCAAAATTACAGCGCCGTGGTTTTAAAGCGCATCCCGTGGTAGAGAAACGGAAGGCGATGTAAGCGTGCGTGGCCATGATACGCACACGACAAACTGTCTTAAAATATTTATACTTGAGGGAAAGCTTCGTTAGCAAACGATAGCACGGCAATCAGCACTCGAATATAATTATAACGCTAATAATAATTGTAAATATTGATCTCATCTATGGGATCTAATGCGCGCGCTGTTGCTTTGTCTCTGCGTGTAGTAGTTGAGAGAGCCAGTTTAAGGGCGGAGAAGTGGGAAGGAAAGGAAAGTCTCTGAAGCAAACTTGCAGCGTCGTGGTTTTAAAGCGCAACCGTGGTAGAGAAACGGAAGGCGATATAAGCGTGCGTGGCCATGATACGCACACGACAAACTGCCTTAAAATATTTAGACTAGATATACACACAGATATACACACACATAAATACGGGCTCTACGTAACTAAGAGTAAAGTGAAGCACTTAGTAATGCAAGAACATGCTGAAAATATCAACTCAGTGGGAGACAGTGGCCGTGTATATTTTGAATTCCGTATCGCGTGACTTCACGTCACAATTCCTGCATGAAAAGTCGCGATCGGTCGATGTTTAAGGGACGAGATAGGAAGCAGTGAGTCAGTCGGTGCATGTACATGAGGCTGAGAAAACAAAAAGAGAATAAATAAAACGAAAGGCAGCTATCGAAAACAAAGAAAACGACGTAAGTAGACAGCCTATGAATAAAACAAACATTTTGAGTGAGAAACATCTACAGCATAAAATGCGGAAAAGCGACAATGTATTGGTAGCTAAGTGGCTCTCAGGTTTTCACAAATCGATGAACGCGGTCGCTCACGCGACGCCGGCACTTCGCTTCCTGCCGCAGCTCATGCATGCATCAGGGTAGTTGAATGGTTGAATTTTCTCTTACCCCTTTATTTCTCCTTTCGCTTTTTTTTCTCGCTATCGTAGGTTATTGAACGCTACTGCTACTCCAGAGCTGACTCATACCCACTCAGATTAAGTTCATTGTTTTACACTCACGCAGTATTAAAAAAAATAAAGAACATGTCCGCTTGGAGTGCACGACACGTGCACAATTCACTTTCCCCTATGTAGACACCCAAGACAACCAATAAATGCGCTAATGGGCTGGTCGAGCAAATAACGATTCGAAGGAAACGTAAGAAAAACAATAGGGAGCCCGCCATCTCATGCGAAAGAACTTTATATTTGGTGGTGACATCGTCCGCAAACAGCGGCCCTATCCTGATCATACTGAACGCCTTAACTTCACGAAACGATTCTCAAAGACTGAGCAAGGCAACTCCACTTCTTACCTAGAGGATTATTATCTTGATCTAAATTCTGTCTTTTGTCTCTAACTTTAAATTACAAGACTTGTACACGGCTCGTACTCCTCACTGTAGTTTATATCGACACAATCCTGTTCTCTGCACTTCCTATAGTTGCATTAATTTTTTTTCTCATTTTTCTAATTGTGCAGGAAGGAATAGTGTATCGGCAAAAGGAAATAGGCAGGTGAGTCCGAGAAAACAGAGGGTGAAAGTGACTGTCTCTTTTCATTTCTTGCTGTCTCAGAAGGAGCGATCGAACAAATAAAGAACAATAGATTAGAAAAAGACATCATGCCTGGCACTTAAAAAGAATGCACTGAAATGCACTGAAAAGAATTTTATTTAATTTTCAATTTGTTGGTTTCCTTCACTTGATTGATGTATATCATCAAAGTTTAGACATTATCTTCGTTGCACATTATTATGCTACTTGGGATGCCTGTTCATAAACATGTCTTCTATTTTTTGATATCGTGAGTGTCGGGATGCGCCACTGGTTGGCATCAACAGCTAGGACACGTTCCAGACGCCACTTGAGTCTGTACAGCCCTGGCCACCACGCAAAACTCAGGGACGTGGGCGCCAAACTGTTTTGTGCCCCTTCCAGTGTCCATTCCTTTATTGCCTATTCTCTTTAATATTTTGGTGACATTGAGGTTACACGCAACTTGTGTAGCGATTTCTTGAATACTGCTAATACAGTGAACACGCACGCGTACTTTCTTGGCTTCAGTCATCGTCGCCTTGCATGCTAGCTGCTACTGTTCTTCGGTGTCCGTGGCAACGTACGAACAAGCATATAAAACAACGTTACGCTTCCGCAAGTATTCATTTATTTATTTATTTGTTGCGGGGGGGGGGGGGGGGGGGGGGGGTGTGTGCTTGCTGCAGCGTTAGCGGCAGCAGTCCTTCGACGTTGCTGACAGACTGTTAAGGCTCGTTTATAGTCCGACGTTATCGGCGCGTGGGCAAGCGTCGTTCGCGGTCAGTCACGCAACATCAGTTGCGCTGCGCCAGCCGAGATTCCATCCCCTCTATACTTCAACACGCGCGCCGTCGGCTGCTATCTTCAGAGCATGCGCAGATCGTTCGCCAAGTCGCGCGCCGTCCGCAAAAGACGTCTGCGGAGTTGTTGGCGCCCTTTTCCTTCGCGCGCAATGCATTGTGGTGCGAGAGTTCCTCCGACTCCGACGCGCGAATGGCTCAGGAGCCATGTCAGCGCCGGGCCCGTCGGGGCGCGTCGGAAGCCGCCGGTTACGTTGGCTGCGCCGGGTGCGCCCGACTATCGAGGGGTCGTTTTCGCCGACGTGACGTAGCGGTGCGGCGCGCGCGGTGCTGTTACGTCGACTATAAACGGCCCTTTAGACGAACACACAATCAAGGCCATTCGGCGCCGGGGAGTTTTTTTAAATCTGAGTATCTCATTACCAACGTTTTGTTATAGGTTCTGATAACATATCGTAACACATGGTGAATTAAACTTACACTCAAATCTTCCAAAATAAGGTATCGACAACTGTGGCACTACTGGCATAAAGCACAGAAATAAACAAACGTTATGCTTTTATTCACTAGCATCCGAACTTCTTTCCTTTTTTTTCCCAATTCTATCCTACCTTGCACCCGTACGTATAGTGCAATATGCTGCCTTAGTTGCCTATATAAAGCGAAAATTTATCAGCTTACTTCCCTGTATTTTGGCGTTAGTCACCAGTTTCTTGCCTTTTGGTCACGGCAACAACATTCCAGGACCAATAGTGCGATGTCAGAAAGGGCAGCTTTGTTCTGCGTAATAAAACAAACAGTAAATCACGACACAAAACCGGTACTTGTATGGGGCTCTCATTGATATTTCTAAAGTACACAAACATATTAACTGAATATCACTTGGTATTAAAAAGGTTTAGGGGTGTCAGAAACTTTCTAATGTTATGAATACGAAGTTTTGAAAATAGTTTGATGATGGCGAGATGATTGTACATTATTCGCAAACTATTCGAAAAATATGCGACATTGCATTTCGACTCACTTCTGGGAGCTTTTTCAGTCGTGTTCAGCTCGGTCTAAAAGAACTATGCTATGTGCATTCCCTTAAAAAGTTTGATTGTCTTACACCTTCGCTTCGCCCCTTTTGGACAATGGCACCCACAGCGGTGGCTTAGTGGCTATGGTGTTTGGCGGCTAAGCACGAGGTCGCGGGTTTGAATCCTGGTCACGCCGACCGCATTTAGACGAGGTGCACGTTAAAGAAACTTAGGTGGTCCGGAGTTTCCCCCCCCCCCACGGCATGTCTCATAATGAGGGCGTGGTTCTGGCACGTAAAACCACAAAATATTTCTTTTCCATAGCGGCATGCCTGTCACTAGATTGTGCGGCTTATATAGAACAATATTTCACTGACAAATTATTGCATTAGAGCAAATCTTTCTTCTCAGTAAAAGAACAACGAACTGCGCCGAAAACCTGTACGTAAATAAATGCCTATTCATTAGTGTCTCTAAAGCACACACACCTCACGATGGAATTGGATATGACAATCAACCACTTCATAAATTTTTTAAAAATATTTTTTACCCTTGCGCTACAGTCTCTTGCCTCACTGTCTATGTACCACTGCGCATGGGCCCACACGTGACCAAACCTGCAGAAGGGTGCGTGTCACTTTGACATAAAGGTTACAGAATTCCTAAATTTAATTCGATACAGGTGGCACACTTTCTGGGCCTACACACTGTCATCATCATTCTTCTCTCGACAAGCATAATACATCGCATTCGTGCTCGTGACGTCGCAGCATCGACCGTGCATCCAGCTTATTCGGTTTTTCCCCTTCGCCGTAGCCTGTGTGGTGCACAAATTAAAATATTGCCTAAATTAATAAGACTACACGCTTGTTGGGATAAAATAACGACATTTGTATTAATCACATCTCACCGAAGCTTTGCTACCCATACAATCCGACATTGTGCTTTGAACATGGGTATCTTTATTTTTGGCTTTCCCACTTAATTATTATACACCCACTGTACAATGCCTTAATGACTCTTTTGTGGTTTCGTTCATTTTCCACTCGCGGCTTTTTCTAGCGCTCTTCATTACATAAACACATCTCTGTCTTGTCGAGATTCCTGCATGCACAGCAATACCAAAAATCTGGCCATGCGTTATCTCTGAACATTTTATGGCAGGTGGTCACGAATAACAGCTATTTGCCAACTTTCCCCCACACGCGCGGTTCCTTCGCATTTTTTTTATGCTTAAGAAGGGCATTATTTCGCCCCCCCCCCCCCCCAAGAACGAAAGCGTTTCTTGCATGTTTGAAACTAAGGATCTCATGCATACTCACACCAAGGATTTCATGGCACGCATAAGCGCTTAATCTTAAAAGACAATCTGGCTAGGATGCAGTAACTTAGTGATGGAACGCGACGCACGAAATATTGAAGCCCGTACGTCGAACACATAGAATGCTGAAGCATTCACTTCCCTAACGTCGTCCATTGAGCGGCGATATGGGTTCTCCTTAAATTTCCTTGCTAACACATAGGTGATTTCTTAGCATGAAGTGGCATCGTGATGTTATATATGCTGCGTGCATTTTCGCTAGCACTGAATACGAAGGTGATAATATCAACTCGGTTACACAACCATAATTCTGTGCCCTTCGGGAATACCTTCTGCATCTAAAGCGAGAAAGAAATTTATGAATATTCGTTTTTGTTTAATAGGATATGTAGTTTGTCTCAACTCGATGTTGCAGGATCGGAAGACAGGTAACAAAGTTCATGAAATAAAAAAGAGTTTAAAAGTTAGAATCTGTTAAGAACTTGAACTTCGAAACAAAAAAAAAGCTAATCGCAGCAATGCTTAAGTAGTTCTTCCGTTTAATTATTTAGCACGACGCTACTAGACAAGTTGCATGTCTTGATGAATAGAGCTCAAAAATAAAGACATTGCGACACGCTGCCAAAGAAGACGCTTTAAGGTTGCTCTGAAGAAGACGATGCTCTGTACTTCGCGCGCTGTCTACAATCTTGTCAGCTGCTACAGTTATTGTAAATATCCTGCAAATATATTTGACTTCTTTTACCCCCGCAACAATGTCCATTTATTTATTATTTACTTTAGAATACTATCATGTTCTTTTTGGCTACCATAGCAAGGATGGTAAATCTAAAATAAGAAAGCACACTTTTACCAAAAAAATCCCGGCCACGGCGGCCGCATTTCGATGGGGGCGAAATGCGAAAACACCGGTGTACTTAGATTTAGGTGCACGTTAGAGAACCACAGGTGGTCGAAATTTCCGGAGTCCTCCCCTACGGCGTGCCTCATAATCAGAAAATGGTTTCGGCATGTAAAACCCCATAATTTAATTAACTAATTTCACAAAATATACCGAAATACAATTCATACACCCCCCCCCCCCCCCCCACCCAGAGAAACACACACGCACACGCCTACAAAAAAAAAAAAATACTATCAAAGAGAGGTACTTACACGCAACTGTGCGAAACAATAGCACTGATTTACAACAACGTGAGTTAAATAAAACAAGCAAGAAAAAGGGTACGTGAGAAGGTTAGATCACCGGTACATGCCTTGAAAAGATCGGTTGGGCGGTAGAACATTATTAGCAGGAGGTGGTTGAAATAATCGAGCCCTCCAATATAGTGTCAGTCATATACCCAGTGGATGCGTTGAGGAGTTGTACATTATAAAAAAATAATCAATTAGTTTTCGGGAAGAGTAAATAAAAACTAAGAAAGGTTTACACGAAATATGCGTTTATTGACATAAATAGGCAAGTTTACTAACACACTGCTATTTGCTCCTGCGATGTAGCGATGAAGTTCACCGACATTTTGATGCCACTTCCAGTATTAGTCTTATCAAAACATTTTTACTGAAAATATTACTTAACTACAGTTAGCCGATAACGAAAACGCCCTCATTCTAGAAACGTTCCACTTAAGGCCTGCGGAAGCTTACACAAATGGTTCTGGTCTAGAAAAATCAAACAGAACACATCCTTAATGTCTGCTCATTTAAGAGAAGTTTTCTTAGATTTGGAGCATGGTGCATTGAAACACAACACACGGCATGTACAATCTGTAGGCTTATTTATTTACAGAATGCGATCTGTTTATTCATTACGCTGTTTATACTTCTGAATACGACGGGTTTAGCTGTCTTAACCTTATGAAAAGTGGCCCATACACAATTATACAAAGTGTATTCTCGAGTTATGTCAGTTGCCTCTTGCGAATTGCTTATTAGTTCACAGTACTTGTTTCCAGTTAATTGAGAAACGCAAGTGCTCGTCCAACTGCAACAGACCCCTTGCTGACCATTTGCGCACATTTAGATCGCTTGCTACAGGCACGTGCGTCGCTAATCACGTGAATGCACTAAAAGCGGGCGCGGAAATGGGGCAGGTTTCATGGTCTAAATTTGGCACTATGTACAAGCCGATACAAGACTGTGTGTCTTCTGGCACGATATTCAAGAGGGGTCGGAGCGCGGAGTGTCGCCGTCAGCATGTCCCTGCGCACGCAGTAGACGCCAGATACCTCCGAAACTGCAGAAAAGCAAAAGCTCTGCTTTATAAACACGTGGTGCCATATTGTTTGATACCATTTATGGTCGCAAGGTATATGTTTCTTCTCTTCTCGCTTGCAGTAGTCACAAACGAAGGCTGCACGTTCAGTTCGTTCACTTGCATGTCGTACATGCTATCGTACACGGAAACTGAAACTGCCCTTTTGTATCACTGAGGCACAAGTGCACAGAAGGAAGTGACAATGGTTATACAGTAACGGCTATTGCAACGACGCAAATCATTGCGAAAGCATCGATATATTAAATATAACAATTTAAATTCAAGTTCGAACTTGATTCAATGACCACTTCTTATTTTTCTTGCAACATTGGTTAGCGGTGCAACTGTACCATTTGTTATGTTGAAAGACGGCGTAAATGTATTTATATTTTTAAATGCACAAAACCAGTCCTTTTTAAAGTGCAAAAGGAAGCGAGGGTCCCCTCCCATGAAAATAATATAACGCAACACAACACAAGTAAACAAACACACGTGTGAAAACTCAGAGCGAATGGGAATAGAAGTATGCCACCCAACCAAAACAAGAAATATAGTATGATTATTTATTATCTTCTGCAGTGAGCATAGCCCCAGGACAAAATAATGGCCCATGCAAATATTTTCATGAATCAGTGCAGGAGAGATTTCCGAACTTTCGACGACTCAGGATGGCCGCTATTCCCTTATTGGGCGATTTCCGTAATGAACGCCTTATGTTTCTCAAAATCTGCAAAGCGTCACCAATGGGCAGTCACCGGGTAAGCCTTTGAGCCGTAAAATATTGTTGCCGGCACTTTCGGCTAGACCCGCGCAGTTGGGAACATCAATAGTGTAGCAAGGAAATGGTAGGTCTAGGGCATGGAGCTTGATACTAAGTCGAAGGATAGGGCCTAGAGTGCCCCACTGCTCCTGCGAGTCGGGAAACGAAGAAGGAAGGAGAAAGTGAGGGAGCCTTAGATCCTCGCGAGGCGGGGATATTCGTGGGTCACCGATGAGGTCATTATCGGCACCGAATTACGAGGAGCAAGGCAGCCGGTGACGCGGTGCGTTTGCCTGTCAGACCACAAGTGCGATGCCCTCTAGATTACCACCGAGCAAGCGTCAGCTGCTTCCTGCGGAGCTGCCGCGTCAGCACCCCGCGTCTGTAACGATAGTGCGTGGTCATCGATGATATTACCTTGCTCAATGCCGCCAGCACTCATGCCTCTATTACGCTCTATCTCTTTATTCGTTCCCTGGGTGTTAGCATAGGAATCGGAAGCGGGGACTCTATCTGCTGAGAGAGAGAGAAAAATAGTTATAATAAAGAAAACTTAGTCCTGTCAATGCTTTCTGCGTTCGCTTCGTGCAACCCTCTTCCCTTTTTTGTTGCCGCCATGAACGGGTCTAAGTGCCCATCATTCAGAAGCGAGAATCAGTTTACAGAAGAAAACTTTCTACGATTTAATAGGTAAGGCAAGGACCTTTCCAAAGTCTTTAGAAATCAGTCGTAGAGGAACTTCTGTGAACAGGTAATTTGTGTAGGTATAACTTTGGTGAAATGACTGCTTTGCCACTGTAAGCTAAATGCTTCATCTATCTGTTGGAGTGGCGCATAGATTCGTAGAAATCAGAACAAGATGCTAGCAAATTAGTGTGCTTTATGGTCGATGTGCTGCATTTCAAGGACAGCGCTCCCGGAAATTACTTGCACAACATTTTCGTGCACAAGAAATCCTGATATTTAATTATTCAGAAAGTATGTCGTACGACCTGTAATAACACTAATACAGCCCCCAGTGTGGCCTATATACACGCCTATAGCCACAAGGCTTCCCACAATGCGAAAAATGTCGCCGCAAGGCACTGCGTTCGAGTTGTGTTCTCGGCGCCATGCAAGATGTCAAGTCTATGTGCTAGGATTGAAAATCGGAAACCTATAAGAGTGCCTGCAGTACTAGCCATTAGTTTACAACTTGCATCAAAAACGTCGTTTATCACATACCGTGGAAGTTTGGTCGCGTGACCCGCCATGGTCCCTCAGTGGCTATGTTGTTGGGCTGCTGAGCACGAAGTCGCGGGATCAAATCCCGGCCACGGCGGCCGCATTTCGATGGGGGCGAAATGCGAAAACACCCGTGTACTTAGATTTAGGTGCACTTTAAAGAACCCCAGGTGGTCGAAATTTCCGGGGTCCTGCACTAGGGCGTGCCTCATAATCAGGAAGTGGTTTTCGCACGTAAAACCCCATAATTTAATTCTTTTTGTGGTCATGTGTATGTAGGCCAGACGGGGCGCTGTAATAATGTCCGCTTAACATGAAATGAAACGAACATGAAACTTCCGTCACGACAGGAGGAGGGGCAAACCTACCTACTTATTGCCGATTGTACGGCTGTTCACCTGTTCTAGAAGACACAGAAATTATTGGCAGGGGAACCACACGATACGAACGAGAACTGATCGAAGCGTACCATATCCAAAAACATGGCCGCAATCAATGTGTTAGTGTACCCTCGTCATCGCTGTCAAAGAAAGAGATCGCTTATTTAGAAAAATGTGATTACTAGATTCCATTTTGGGTTTTGTTGAATGTCACGTGGTATGTACGACACATGCGCGCTCTGGCTACTCTGCGAACTTCTGTGTGGTTGTTTTCATTAAACTTCTTGCTAGTTCCAGCGTGTGTCTGTCTACTCCTCTCCTGGTTAAAGAGGAAAAGAACCGCGACTTCATACGGGACGTGAGGAAGGAGTGAACAGGACTTCGTCCACTCCTTCATCACGTCCCGTCTGAAGTTGCGGTTCTTTTCTTCTTTAATCATGTCGGCCCAACTGGCCCAAAGTTCCCTCTTCTTGAATCTTCTCCTCGTGTTTGCGTGAAAGGCTGGGTTCCGTCATTTCTAAAAGTATACACCAACAAGTCCAGCAACCGGCTCTTCTTCTAGGACTACATGTGCTTTCTGAACTGGTTGTAGCTGATCCTTTGACAACCTCCCTATTTGTCTTTATTGTCATCCCATTTGTCGCTTCTGTGTCAATGAATACTTGTCGAAGTTTTGGGCAGCAAGTTTGGCAGCATTTCCAACGAAACTGCATTATTCTCAACGCGTCTTGCGAAAAAGAAATCGCGGTTCTTTTCCTCTTTAATCATATCGTGCCAACTGGCTGAAAGTTCCCCCCTCTTGAATCCTCTCCTGGTGTTTGCATCTTAAAGGCTGGGTTCCATCGTTTCTAGAAGTATATACCAACGTATTGCGTCTTCCGTTTGCATCGGAACGTTCTTGCTTCCCAGGTAATCTATAACTTAGTTTCTCGTTCTGCCTCTGCTTCTAGGTGATCTCTTTCATTCCCAAAATAAACAACAATGACTCAAAGAAGAAAACAAAGATGGAAGCTGCAAGTGGAATCACTGAATGTACTTTGTATTTTCTCAATCGAAGTGTACCGAAAAGCTTTAATTAGGCGGAGCGTATGTCCGTACCAAGCGCTCAGAATTGGTTTTTGCTCGAAAGGTAATACTTGACGGCAATTTCATTAGACTCACTGTTTGTCTGTAAAGTGACTATTTCTCTGAGCTGATATTTTGGGAGCATATGGGTCACGTATGTCTGCGGTGTTTGTTCTTTGGCTTTCTAGTTCTTGTTGCTCATTTTATTTTCTTCGCTTTTGCCTCATTCGATCAGCGGCGACGTAGTGTATCTTTTTCTCTGCAGCAATGTTTGTCATTGGTACGTCCTTGTGAAGACGGGAAGCGCTTGTTGGGAAAAACATAGCGGGTGTTATATCGTTGTTGTATTTTGATATAATAATAATCGAGTACAATATGTACAATGGTGTTATACAAACAAAAGTGAAGCAGACTTTCACATTCTAGGTACTAGTCAATTACTTCAGTGAATAATACATATTGCCGATGAGTTTAGATACCGCGATAACGGAGTGTAGTCTAAGCATACCGTCGATGTTGTTGGGCGTCGATGTTAGCATTCTGGAAGTAGTTTTTTTATTTTGTAATAACGCTTGTCACACCTCTATGATTTAAAACCACGGGAAACTAATTACCTTTAGCTCCTTTTCAGAGGTAGCCAAGAGTGTTTACGTTGTTCTGCCAAAAGTGTTTCAGAATGTTTTTATGACGATCAAAGGTTAAAGTACAAAAACTATTGCATTTGAATTTGTATGCTTAGAGATGGTTTTCTAACAAAATTTCTGTCAATACTGGGTGTTAAAGTTGATGCTAACTGATATTATAAATGTGAATGGGAACTGTAATAAATTCTCTGTTTAAAGAGCAAGCACAAAATTATGAGTTCCTGTCTAGATGTACATAAGCGAAATGTTTTCAGTCATTCTTCCTCTGTCTCCCACATAACACATGCCTTTACACTTGTTGCTTTTTACTCTTTTTCATATCTGCCTTCTCATCCCGATTCTTATTTTAATGCAGAAGCATTTTCTGGTGAAGTCCCAGCCCTCTGTCTTAACCTAACTCAGCAGTATCAAACACGTAAATGACATCGTTAATAAAATGTATCTCCGCTATTACTACACAGTTTATCAGCGTCCTTATACTGTCAAGTCAGTCACCGCGCCCCCATGCCATTGCCATGATTCCTGAAGTGTTTGCAGCATCTCCTTCTGGAGCGCAGTGGAGCACTCTTACAATGTGAATTATAGCAATGAACGTTCCCAACCAAAAGAGTTAGTCTATGATAATCTTAAGCCTCTCGGAATTTTGACTATTATAGATTTATGCACCTCCGCTGACTATCGTGTCCAGCAATTTCCAACGTGTCAAACTCCCCCCCCCCCCCCCCCCCAATAGAAAACGCAGAAAAGAACTGAAAAGAAGTTTTGTACAATGAAGTTGCTGTTTGTGTGAGTCATATGGTCAACACATTACGAATTAATTTATGGCACGCGGCCACCCTCTCCTCATGCCTTATCCCTTCAGCACACGAGAATGGCACGTGTATCGACAAATTTCCAGATAGCCATAGAAGGTACGCAACTAGGCTGATTATAGGCTGCGACACCTTCAGGTATTCAGTAATAATCCCGGAGCACGTGCTTACCTTGGGTTGATCGCAAAGGCAGCGTCTTCATTTTGCACAACTCGCCTTCTGCAACCACGTCGGTAAATGTATTTGCACAGCTAGCTGCGCAGCAGTACACCGATGGGACTGGCCGATAGCGAAGTCCCCATGGACCATGTTTGATGAGTAGCGTGCTACCCGGCAGCGTCCATAAACATTGCCGTAGGTTGTCCGGTCGGGGCCGTATGAGTAAGGCACAAACGCTGCCCAAGGCCTTGGAGACTGAGCTAACTACGGTGTTTGCGCAGGTGACAAGGTCACTTATTGTCTCCTTTCGGCGTTGGCAAAGAAGCGTTCTCCATTGCAGAAGCGCAACGAAATGATAAACACAAGGTCTAATTTGTATCGATTATACTTGTTTCTTGCGGGAGTCGATTGAGTGCAACAGGACTGTGTAGAAGCTGGGGATATGAGTTTCAGATGCTGGAGACTTCTGTCGCGGTAGCCGATGACCAACATCATGCACAGCAGTCCAGGCACGCTCGAACGAAGGAGAAAACGTAGTTTCCTTCTAGAAGTTCATCTAATTGCGGTGTATTCATTTCAGTGAAGTGAATCTAAGGAAATGTGAACGAGGAACGGGTTTCTAGAGTGTGTTATGGAAAGGTTTGCTATTGAATGTTCCAGAAGCCCAGTAATGAAAGCCGAACGATTGTGTCGACTAACGATTTACAAAACGCATCTCCTCCCATGCCACGCCAGCCTTTACTCTGCGGATGCGTCCCGTATATAAGCGAGAGATAACGTCTGTCCTCGTAACTTGACAGGCAATCTTTAGAGATGGCCAGAGCGGCGTAAAAATCCTGCGGTAGCCGTCCTCAGCGGTTCTGCACGAATTGAGTGTTAAAGACATAGCTCCCTTCGATAGTTACTCGCCAGCAAATAAATGGCAATAGATAATACCAATTGTTACGCCAGTGTCTGTTTGAATGACTCTGCGAAATCTTGGTATGAGACAGATTTTTGGGCAAATACAGCACATTTATTGAAAAATGCAGCTATTACCGTTTTCTAAAATCTCATTCATTAAACCACAGCACGGGCGAAAATGTACCAAGTTTCTGTAATGAAAAAAAAAAGGTTGGGTGAAGGCTACAATAATGACACCGAATATAATATATATGTTGAACATATAAATAAGATGAAAAATAAAGTAAGGACAATCGCCCGGCAAATACAAAACGCCAAATTTCGATTTTTGTTCCCACAAAGCACTGATCGACATTGAGCACAATCCAAAGGTCTTTTCGACGTCTTTACTCGCAATGATTTAATTTTCATTGGTAAAGTAAACTTTTTTTGCTCATTATTGCATGCACTATAATGAACAAGTCACTGCTTGGAGTTCAAGTCATCGCATGAAATCTAACTACCGACTATTCAAGCGCCAATGGGTCCACGAAGTTGAGCTACTCTCGAAGACACCAGCATATGCATCCAGACACTGGTATATAAACAATAAACAAACAGTAATGTCGAGTAAGCAGGACATGTGTCGCTGACGTATTGAACACAAATGCATACAGCCGGGTGACGTGGTTTTGATCGCCCTGTTTTAATGATATTTTCAGTTGAAGTACGGTTAAAGCGGTAAATTACGCAATCTGTGTGGCCCCTCAATTCGGAAAAAGAAGGGTCACACCGATCAAGCAAAATTAAGTAAGATCACGGAGAGGTACATCGTCAGCGGCGAAGTGCCAGTCACTACGGTAGTTAGCGGCGAACTGAGAGTGATTGCGCTTTGAATTAAGCTTTCATTTGTATTGAAAAGCTAAGCTATCTGCCTTCGAGTGCTCAGTCATGGCTGGTTTATTTCAGGCTTCAGAGCACGTAGGACATTGCATTGCTCTCCGAGAAAACTAATCGAGGAGGATGTGCTCTTAGAAAGGAGAGGAGTGCTGACGATACGTTCTTTCTTCCCTTATTCGGGCCACGCCTTCCTTCCGGAAACAGTGTAATCAGGGTTCAAACAAACGCTTATACCGTAAGAAGAAAATGAGGCACGTGCGGGGAGTAACCAAGCAGTGATTCTTGTTTGCCTGCTTTATTCTCCTCTTCCTTGCTCGGAAGTGGAAGAACAAAAAGTGCACTTTCTTTCTTTGATTACGTGCACACCTGAAGCGGAACTGCAATTTCCGCCACCCGGGGGATAGTTCCGTATTCCAAAACTTGAGCCGCGCGCAGCCGAAACAGATTGCTTCCAATCCAATTAGTCCGTGAGTTCGAAACTTCGGCTTCATCCTTGAATGGAATGTCGGAGCAATAGCTCCTCTCCCATGAGCACTAACGAAAAAAAAAAAATATGCAGACAGGTGTACGCTCTCAAGTTCCCGACAAGGCACGTACTCCGAAAGCAGGCTCACGAGATCGAATCGAGCGGGATAGGTATGGCGGCATTCGTACTGCCTCCGATGAGGTTAGTTTGCGCAGTTGTCATTACAGCTGCGGTGGAGGGTAAACTGAGGTAAGCCTTGGAATAATATTTTGGTTTTCCGGGAATACAGTTGAGCCACCTTAGCACACGGCAGGGTACCGATGCACTTCGCTATCACTGCAGAAGTAAAGTTATCCTTTTATTTTTCAAGATTGAACACACTAACAAATGGTTTTTATTTTTACATTGATTTAATGACATATCGCAGTTACCTAGTGCATCGGCACTGAACGATACAGTCGTCAAAATACTTTAATTGCATGTACCAGCACTTTACCTTTCTCTCTGCTCCTGTAATTCCGCTTCCGTAATTCGAAATAGATTTAGCTGCCAGAGGAATTCTACGGATCATTCACAGGGGCCGAGCCAGAAGATGCGGGCGTTTGTCATTTTGAACCAGATGGGCACGTACTGCCAAGATATCTGAAATATGCGATCGAAGGATCGATTTTGCGTATGCAAGCACATAATAAGTCAGGACCGCTTTGCGAAATTGAACACATAATACTTGTGCTCGGTGCTAACAAATGCTGGTTTTCTATCGGGGTAACGCTGCGTACGCGAGCTACCCAGCATATTGGGGTCTCGATGAAAAGTTTCCTAGAGAATCCTCATAGTTTTACATGTGTAGCGCATTGACATTGTATTTGCCACAGGCAACCAAGGGCCCTATGAAGTAAAATTATTCCAATATGTTTTTATTCCAATCTTCTGACTTACAATTTGCGTAAACGCCGGCGCAATCATGAGCCCGCCACCCAAAGGGTTGCGTGAAAAGGCCAATGAAATGCTCTCCTCGTTCATAAGAGGTCACTTTTGTTTGCTTGAAAAACGAATAACATTGCTTACGCTGAGCTTCTTGTATTATCTAATTGACCGACAAAAGGCGAAGAGCACGCTCAAGTGGATAGGGATTCGATAGTGCCGAGCCACTGCACTGAAAAATCGATAACCGGATAAAAAAGGTGGTACGGACGTCTGCGATTGTTCCGCTTTCACTTACTTAGCTAGCGGTGGCTAGTCGAAAATCGCGGCGAGAAGCAACGGACTCTTAAGAATCACGCTAAAACGGATCCTCTGCCAAGAACAGTGGGCAGAAGGAGATCGTAAACGTGCCGAAAGTTCTCGAAAATGTTACATGGCCACGCAAAAAGTTTTATTAAACGCAAATAAACCCATGCTCTCCGACATGTGCGAGTAGCCAGCGCCTCAATAATCGGTGGCAGCCATCTTTTATTTCTTTCGGAACCAGGAAGCCTGCGGCTATTCAGAAGAAAATTAAGTTTTGTTCTTCATATTACTGCATCTTTAACGCGTACACGTCACTTTGACGCGGTGAGCTTTTGCGGTTTTGTTACGTCACGTGACAGGCAGGTGAAGTGGGTGCAGCCCGAAAACTTTTGACCAATAGCCGAGGGCTAATGTCGAAAAGGCGTCGAATCAGAAATAACTATTTTGCTTTTGCGCAGTCAAATCATGCATAATCAGCGTGTACACATCACATCACATGGGGAGCTATCGCGGTTTTCGTGACGTTGTGTGACAGGTGAAGTGTGGTTGGTGTAAAAAAGTTTTTGACCAATCGCGGAGGGCTTATTGCACAATCGGAATAGAAAAGTTTGGAATAGCCTTACGTTATAGCGCCCCAAGAAAACATCAGCCGTATTGAGCCAAGCAAGAAAACAAAGTGGTCTGAAACTCGCAGAAGTCCTAGGTCATCCACTATAGAGACTTCTTGATGAAAAATAAATGGCTAGCGACTCGCACTGTTTTCTACGCTTCGGTGAGAAGAATTTCTGCAGCGGCTTGACTAGATTGATACCTTGACGACCGATGCCGAGCGAGCCCTTTGAAGTGTACTGGGAACACGCCAGCTGAACATTAACTTGGCGTTCAGAATTCGCTTTTGTCGCCGTCAATAGTAAGGGTATAAGAGCCCTTTGTGGGCAAGCCAACGCGCCGAGTGCACTTTTGAGCGGCTTCATGCATGTGCGCGTGTATAACGCCGGTTATACTATGCACAAAGAAATTCCAGAAGTGGTTATTTGGCGCGACGTAAACCTGCTTTCCTCACTTTACGAATGAAAAAGAGTCGCGGCATATCAATCGATGAAGCACCACAGAATCATTGTGTTAACTCGAATTGACTTTAACCTCCCACGATTTCGCCGAAACTGGCTTTGATGCTCCTGCATGCACAAAAAGCCAATCGTACTGAGCTCGACCCTAATTAGAAGAGTCTATAGTGCTCCTACGGCATATTGCTTACTAGGAATATGGCGCAGCACGGTGTGTTTTATCATTTATTGTTTGGTTCCATATTTACGTGCAGAATGCTTGAAGGTGGCGTCAAAGAGGAGCTAAACGTTGGATTCAGGGTGGCTTCAAGCTGCTCAATTCGGAATGCTGACTCCTGCGGGGTCATTGACGCGCAACGCAAATCGCGCAACACGTTTAATCTTATCCAACTATTCCCGTTATGCCAGCATTATTTCCGTGTAAAACACACTTACCTTACCGGGCCTTTCTTTGCGACGTAAATGTTTCAGACTGTGTCTTTTCCATAATATGTATCACCATTACCCACTATTAAAGAACTACTTACTCGGTCGCCCTTCGTGCATTTCATCACGCTCCAATCACGCGTTTAAAAGTGCTGTTCCAATTTTTAGAACAAAAATGTGCCATCATTCTTTTATCCCCAAAACCAATGTCGTCTGGAAGGACCTTCCTCCCTCCATCGTTGTCATTTCTGACGTTGACAATTTCAAGACTACTGAATTCTTGGCCGTTTTTTAATATCTATTATTGTATTATTAGGTAATGTTTTTTTCTGTGTACTTACCTATCCTTTCTGTAATGCCTTCGAGCCAGGAAAGTATTCAAAATAAATGATTACCCAGTGCCACATGCACGGGTACCCAAATCGTCTACTTCTCCCTAAGGCAGGGTAGCAGCAAGTTGCCCATTCTTGAATATGCCCAATGGCTCAAGTTCGCTATATGTCAACAAATACATCTGGTAAGGAAACAAAAGCGAATGCCAAACCCTTGGGAAGAGGTCAAAACAGCTTCACTTTATTACAAGAGAACAGAGACATACAGCCTAAGGAATTTTGGTACCATTTTTGCACCGCTCCTGCTCGCTCAAGAAGCGGTTGTATGGAGACGCAACTCATTAAGCGATTCCTTCTTTGCTTGCGTGATTGCAATTATCAGGGAAGATTTGAGGTTGAGATAATGGGCTGTTGAGAGCCTCTAGTAAATACGTCGTCTGGCGAGCCCCACGAGAACTATTGGGTCTAGTTCCCACTGATTTCTGCTGCTCCTCGCATCTCATGCATCTCTTTTATCGAGACGCAAGATACCAGCTGAGCTATATTTTCGGGCGCCAGCTTGTCACCGCGTGCATGACATTGCATTCGCCCGTTGCTGATGCCTGGTGGTGTGATGGCAAACGCAAAAAGCGACAAACTTTTGGATATGCGGCATTTTTCGTGTGCGGTAGAGTCCGCGTCTAACGAATTCCCACATGGCACCATGACGTTACAATAAATAGGGTGCAGTTTCTCAACCGACACTTACAAGATGAGCGTGACTTCATATTCCCTGTAAAATGACTTTCAGTTGTATTTCTAAAACTTTTGTAGATCTTGAGCAGTGCAGTTTAAGCGAATTCTACACCTAAAGCGACACCTAAAGCAGTATTTTTAGTAAGCAGCGTAGTTGTACTTGCAAGAAATTACCAATGGCAGCTGTAATGAAGTTCAGTTGATTTTCGGGATCATAAACCGGGCTTACCTGGGCGCATGAGTATTGCATCATGTCTATATTGTAGTGCGTCGTAGATAACGTAATTAATGATGCCCTTAAAGGCGCGTCCTATTCATGCACTCGGATATGAGGAAGATGCGCAGAATAGGCAGGATTTGGTAAATATACGTAAACAGTATGTGCGTCCCTTCACGCAAACATAAAAGCTGTGGTACAAACATAGAATCATAAAAGCTAGTTTTCTAAACCCAGGCAATTCCAAGGTATGTTTTCAGCCTATGATATCCTCGCACAAAAGCTGGCTTTTCATTCAGATGCTATATATAACAATTTTGTTCCAAGCTTACTGGAGAAAAATGTGGGGCTACTATCTTTGCTGGTGGCCTACACTGTCCGTACAGCCTTGCTTGAGAAAAGCGAAGCTTCGCTTTAAGTGCGAGTTAATTATCACGTTCAGGTCCTCACTCGACACACGTCCTGTCTCTTCACCAGAGTGCAACTGACGGTGGTCCGGAGCAGACCATAGTCAGTTTCTCTCTCTCTCTCTCTCTCTCTCTCTCTCTATATATATATATATATATATATATATATATATATAGAGAGAGAGAGAGAGAGAGAGAGAGAGAGACAGTACAAGCATAGAAGATTGGCGCTGGCGGCGTTTCCACAAGGCATTACACGGTGATAACCTAATCCGGACAAAAAACCGGTTCCTTCGAGATCAGCCTCTAGAGGGCCATCCCAAAAGGCTATCCCGTAAAGGCTATACCGAAAAGGCCACCCCGAAAGGTGGGTGGCATTGGGAATCGTCCACCGTTTTACGTGCCTTCTGGTTGCAATGTGATTGCAGTGTTCTGTAATGCGTTTTGAAACGGATTGTATCCTTGTTTTACTCCAGAACCACATGTACAACGACATATGAGGGTAAATGCAGTATATTAAGCCCAGGAAAGCATGCTAGGCTTGTGGTTATTGTTTACTACATTCAATGTCGAATCTCTCTTTTTACCCAATTTATTTCGCCCACGAAATCTTGGCATGTAATCCGAAAAAAAATGTAGATTAAGTGAGATAAATAACAGAGGAGACTGTACATTCTAAGTACTCTAACGATTTATATTACTCTGTCGTTCTTATTTCCCTCTTGTTGCTACAATTTAAAAAAAAAACGAATAACACTGCATCAAAGCACAATTTAATTAAACTCATTTCATTAGAATGAAACTGGCAAAATAAAAAAAAATAAACAGTGCGCTGCATTGAGACTGATGACTTTGCCTGTTATACTTTAATTAGCCCATACTGTGATTCTTTATTTTCTTACCGCTGACTGGCCTGTAAAGCAATAAACTGGCTCAGTCATTGCGCGTGAGCCAAAGATGTATACAACGGCCATGGGGACAGACAGCAGCTTAGAGAATTTTAATAAGTTTTGATCAGAAAGCAGCGTTTTGACCACAAGCCAGCTAAATATAGACGTGTGGACAGCTTCTACGAGTTGTGGGTGAAAAAACTATTAAGACGCACTCTGGCGCTCTTTGAGCAAACCTATATCTGCTGTACGCGTAGTGGAATTGTTCTTCGACAAGCAAAATTTAATAACAAACGATCGGTTTTGGATGCGCAAAGCCTTAATTCATATACTGTGAACGACGCAATCCCTTATACCGCCGAAGTTCTGACTACCAGGAATCCACATCAGAATATAAAGGAGCTTTACGTGATGCTGTTGCAGCCACAAATGGAACCTAACAGTGTTAAACAGCAGCTGGCAACCAATAAAGAACTACAGAATGTTCTTGACACAGGTACCTGGTTAATGCAATAGTATTCTTTCAATTTATTCTAACTTAGACCCCTGAGGTTTGCATTTTACAGCGAATCTATTTAAGGCTAGGCTTTCGTGCGTTTTTCGAGTCCGTAAGCAAATCTGCGTGATCAAAAATTATCATCATCAGCATAAGCTCCTTCCATTTCTCACGCGTTCGTCGTCATCTACTGCAGTTCGCTCGTTGGTGCCCCTCGGCGTAACCGCGCGAACGCGCTCGTCCCATTGCCCGCACGTTCGTCGCTGTCGTCGTCTTCCTCCATAACTGGCTCCGTTGCCGCTATTCATGCTAGCGTTCCCATGCAGCCCCTCCGTCTGCGAACACGCTGACGGCATTGGCCCACTGCCCATCGGCGCGTTGATTTGGGTCTCATATTGTTTGTCTCACTATATCTCGAAATGAAAACACGAATCTATATAAAGAATCTACAACACGAATGAACGGGGATGTATATAGATAACTGTGTGTGCGTACCTTTCCTCACATTGGCCGCCGATAAGCACCATAAATGTATTGGTACTTTTCTTCAAAATTCTGCACCACCTCTTTGTAGTGTGCTGCAAAGCTTTGCTGATCATTCACCTTAACATAGTTGAATGGCTCAAATTTCTTATTGATGCAATATGTTACGACGAAATACTGCATAACGTCTGGTTCGCGTATTCACAGGAGGGAAAGAGATAAGTAGAAGGCAGGGAGGTTAACCAGAATAACGTCCGGTTCGCTACCCTACACCGGGGGAATGGGGAAGGGGAAACAAAGATAACAGGGAGAGAGAGAGGAGGGAAGGAAAGAAGGAAATTGCGGTGAGTTCGCTGACGTGTGTGGTCTTACAGAAATTGCATTAATAGTCACAGGTGGTCGCACAAGCCCGTCGTCCTTAAGAAGCACAAAAGCGCCTTCACCGCTTTATGGGCCGAGGGGCGATGGGGGCGGTGTTCCAGCAGCGCCTGCACAGAAAGCGGCCGATTGTCCAGTTTTTGGAAAGCTTTGGCAAGTTCTTGTCGCGTATTCACAGAGGCAAATATTGCATATAAGGCAATCACAAGTACCAAAAAAGAAAAGAGACATGTCGACTATGTCGTCTTAGAACGGTTATGATATTTGATTGCGTTAAAATACTAACTTCTGCACAAAACGATCAGGTTTTGCTCTAATCAATTCAGTGAATTCATAATATAATATCAAGTAATAAAGTTTCAGAAAGATCACGTAGTACATGAGCGGTAACAGGAAGAACGAACGTGAAGTTATTGAGGATAGAGGAAGACTAGCTCTAAAGAAAACGAAAAATAAAAGAAGACGTCCGCAAAACAATGTCACTATGTGCTATGAAAGCAAAGAGCAAGAATGATCGTTTTCGCAATCATTTCTTAAGATGGCTTTCAGATGAAAGGTAAGCCAGGACAATGGAGCAGTGCTCGCTCTCTACTGGTGCTTCGTTTATTTTAGGTGAGCCAAGTGCTTTTAGACAAGGTAAAAAGTAGAAAGATAAGCTACGAAGCAACTTTTCATGCTTCATAGTATGAGCAAGAAGAGTAGCCATTTAACGAGAATCTCTTTATGCTTGTAAAAAGCAGACTCGTTGGCGGTGGGTGCAATCCTGGGGCATTGCAGTAGGTTAGCCTGCATGACGAACCTCCTGCACTCTCTTCTCATCGTAACGCGATAGTACAGCTGCGAAATCGGAAACCTAAAACATTGTACGGAGTGTACACTTGAACAGCGCACATCAACCTTTGTTTTGCACTACGTGATGTCGTTGTTTGCTTGAGGAGAACACGACATCATAACAGAGGCTCCGGGATAGCGCAAGTGCCTGACTGCCGGGAAAATGAAACATTGACTTGAAATCAGCTTACATCCGGGTTCTTGAGAAGAATTTATCATTATTGCACCCGTGGCTTCGTAACGTCTTTTTTACCAGATAGCAGCCATGTTGAGAATAAGTATATTGCTCCTTTTTCAGTACTTTTATTAGAGGGGAGTACTTATCTTTTGTTCCTTTTTTTATACCTACGCCATAGGACGAGAATATTGCAGAACTATTCTTCTTGGGTTTAAATGCAATGCTACTCATTACCTTTAGTTGCTACTCCGTAGGTAAAGGAGGGAGGCTGCAACCGCGCCCCTTAATTCTCACGTTCAATTTTTTTTTCTTCTGATGGGAGCGACAGCACGTGTTTCCTTTCAAGTCCTATGGCAACGCATATTGTTAATAATGTAAGGCTAAATCTAAAAATCAAACGTGCTGAAGGCGTAGAATGTAATTTAGTACATTACGCGGTAAATTTATCTGTACATCAAATAAGAAAGTTTTCTCCAGCCATACAAACACAATTTCTTTTTGAAGAGTTTTACTAAAGGTAGCATGAATATTTATGGGAACAAACACTGAGCAGAACAATGCGCGTTGCCTCTTGTAAATTGTAGCGCAGATACCGTCCTTTGCGCTAATATGTGTGTAATTCAGTTGAGAGGTAAGGGAATTGAGGCATGTTATTGTGTTGTCATAAGTGTTGCCAGATGGTGAAACGTGTTTGCATAAGGCGCGCACTTGTGTGTGCGTGCGTGCGTGCGTGCGTGCGTGCGACAACAGCAGCAGTGTCGTGACGCTAGCATGACGGCGATATCATCACCACTGATTTAAACCTGTTCCATCCTAACCTAGGCCGATCCCGAAGGTGGTACAGTACTAGGGTAACTGGCGTGCTCTCGCTTTTCTAAATATGTTCTGGCTACGTGACGGGCTCCATGCGATGGACATTAGTAAGTACAAATATAATTAGCGCGTTTCAATCCAGTTTGTATGGAACGTGTGGACGCGAGGTCACCTTTAAATGGAATTTCTGCAGTGTGACGTTACGCATGCGTCATTCGTGCACTATATAATGAGGGAAGTGTGCTACATGACGAGTGGACCATCGGACGTTTGAGCTGAGGGACCATGGTTTAATCCACCAGGCATTATTATTTTTTTTTTTTTACACCGAAGATATTATTGCGACTATAAGCGCTCCCAAAAAGGTTACACGTATCAACTAGGTGCTAAATTAAATTTCTAAACCATTTCGTTCGGCCCGTTTAGAGGCGTGTAAATGAATCACCTAAAAAGTTACGCCACTTTCCTCAGATGACCATACACAGCAAAAATTTTAAATTTGCAGGCAATAGGCTCCACTCTATTACTGACGCTTACTATACGTTTCAAGTGTGCCAGTTTATTAGGCGGTTTTGTAATAATTACAGAATAGTCGTTCTCATCAAAATATTATGGCTAACACGAGACATGTGGTTGCTTTTGTATGGTCTCCTTTATAAAATATAACAAGAGACAGTGTGTATATTTCATTGAACTACGAAGGATATTGTGAGTGACGAACAATAAATGAGTATTCTGATCGGGCTAGTTACACTCTTTGTAGGAAGTTGTCGGTTCAAACGTTCTAGGGTCATACCGCGGTTCGCTTCTTTATCAACGTGTTGTACCTTGTGAGGAGGTGGCATAACATGTGCCGAAGAGTAAACGCAGGTAACCAGACTACGTGGCGCACGTGTCACATCCCTGACCCATGCACGGTGCGTTGTTGTTGTTGATGATGATATAGTGGCATCCTCTTTGAAGTCTGGCGGTGACATAGCTACCTAGCCAAATTGATTTAATTAGGTATGCAATATATATTTTTTTGGCGTTCTCGTATACATCTCCTTCAACTTCGTTTCCTTCCTCAAACCTTCCTTAACTACCTCGTACAAACCTATGCATGCGCTACATGGCGTTCTACCTGGTGAAATACAATCGACGTGCAGTGCAAAGTGTGCGCGCATCGACGCTATGTGGCACACATGTCACATCGAAAGACAAGTGGCACGATACGATGCTAATGAAAGTGACGATAACGATTTATTGGTATCCCCTTTGAAATGCGGCGGTGACATGGTCACCTAGCCAGCTTGATTCAATCAGATACACATATACAGGGTGCTTTTTCTGGCTGCACCACACTTTTTAAATATTTCCTAGGGCAGATAGCACAATTTTCACCCTTGTTCTAAATTACTCGATGAGGCGGCCAATACTGCTACGAGAAATCAGAGTGCTCAATTGATTAATTAGCATAATTACGCTAATTACTCGTTAATTAATTTCTTTAACCGACATATTTCGATCGAAGAATTATAGGCGCTGAGCGCACGGCATATCCACTTGGAACGAATTCTCTGGAGAGCACCAGTTCCGATATATTAATTTTCAAGGTGTCCGTTCAAATGCGTTGTTGTTCCAGTTACTTTTATGCTTCAGTGCATAAAACAGCGGTTTCTTTAAAAAGTTCTTAGAAAAGCTGACTCCCCCGAAGCGAACCTGGGTTCGATTCCGGCGGGAACTTGCTATTTTTACTGCGAACCATTTTATGGCTAGGGTTCCATGCATTTTTCTTCTGCGGCTACAAAAATGTGGGCCTATCCTGGTGATGGTGCAGAAAAGGGTCCAAGCGCGATGCACATACACCTGTGGGCTCTGTGGTCTGTAAGGCGGTTCTTCAACTACTTTAGGGCTACGATGGGATTTTAGTGCAAAAGGCCTACCCGCGTCGTCCATGTCTACGTTCGCACCGTCCTCTCTTTCTCGGCGTTCCAAGCGCTTGCGTATCTGTACTCCGTTCCATACATAGGAGTCAACGCTGTGGAAGTTGCGAAAGAAGTTCGGTCAAGAAAAGCTATCCCACCGCGCCCGGTTCCGTCCATACTTCACTGCGCGCCAACAGCGTTCGCTAGCGCGAACATGCACGTGAGGCTCCTCGCGACGGGTTGCAAATAAAAAACCCGAAAAGAACGACAAAAATAAAAATGATCTAATACAGCGCATTGGCAGTCGTATACCACCGTGTGTTTGTTTCTAAGAATGAAAACTTGTTTCATTCAATAGTGAGCCTTATATAAAAAAAAAAAACGGTTGCACACAGTTGTGGTCGAAAAACATCGAACTTTATCCAAGTGCAAAATAAGCCACTGCACGAAGTCTCTCTAGCCTCTACAGCGTTGACTGCTACGTATGGAAAGGAGAATAGTTTCCTTGCCTTCCACTCTCCCGTGGTGACGGTGCCATCGAAGCGTCTCACGTTTTCTTTTTTTCCTCCGGCTCCTCGCGGTGGTGGTCCCGTCGTCCACGCGAATGTATATAAAAAACCAGAAAGAAATTGCTGTTCTCCATCCTGAATTTCTCTTCTGTTATCGTATTTGGGAGGCGGAATGTAGTCCGGACTCTCGAGCAGTAACGCACCTACGAAGAGCAGCGTGGCGCATTTGTGCACCGTCTTCATCGGTGGTGTTCACCGCCCGTCGGCGACGACGCATTCTCGACTCTGTTCTTGCCATCGCCTTTGGTAGGCGCGTTGCTCCTTGGGAGTCCGGGCTATACGCCAATATTATGGAATTAATATAATAATAGCGGAGGTGATACGAAAATTTCTGTGCATACCTACCGTCATGATGACCCCCTACAGGACAATGTGTTCGTACTTTTTTTGTTCATAATTCTTCACAGAGTGGAATGGCTCATGATATCTTTTTTTCTCAATCCCGGCCATAGCTGCTACGGACACCGGGCACCGGCAGCAACGGCGGACACCATCGCCAACAGAAACGGCTATTGGAATGAGCCCATAACAGCTTACGCTGTAAAATACTTGCGCGCTTTTCTATTGATGCCTGTTAAAACAAGCTGAAAAGGACAAGACAGACATAACGTGGCACAGTGCCGTATGCAAATCATCTGAAGGCTAAGGCCCGTGTTCAGAAAAAAGAATATACAGGAGAAATATTCGTAGGAGCGTGTGCCAGCTAATCTTGATGTCAGATAGATTTTTAAGGAAACGGTGGTAAATTGGAAACGGCACCTACTAACAAACATTTTTAATTCAGCCCTAAATCGCAAGCTAAAAACAAGATATACTCATACGATCTCAGTTATAAAAAGAAAAAAAATTCTCTTCCAAAACGGGATGACAAAACTGCCAAGTGAAGTGCGAAAGACAAACACAGACAAAGGGTACTTCATATGTCCTTATTTTCTGCACTTCGCTTGCGGTACGTTGTGCCAACAAGGCCGAATTTCTACCTTTCTCGAGACAACAAAAGCAACACAAGAAATAAAGAAATGTTGACCCATCCTGCAAATTAGGTAGTGCAAGAATAGGCAACCCATTTCAAGCGGCTGCAGAAAAAGAGTAATTCGCGTTAAAACTTTATTTACGTATGTAAGGGCTCTTCTCGAGAGAAAGCACACGACTCTTATAAAAATAGTACGCCGACAGCGAGGCATGCGGCATGGGGAGTACAAAAGTTATTGTGACGTAGAAGGAGCCTGAGGCCCATTGAAAGCCTCCGCTAGTTAAAAAAGAAAAGGAAAGCCTCCTCGAGTAGGAATTTCATCCCCATTTTAAGTAGTTGGACAGATTGGCTCGCTTTTCGCTTCGGCTGCGGTAAACTTTTTCTCAAAACTTCGTGCAACACAAAGCAAAAAGGGGCATCGAACTGGTATTTTTCCGCAGAGAAACGTACACAAAAGTGTTCGAGTTTCGTAAGTTGATCACAAGTTTTTCAATTTCATTCTGGAATGCTGCATTGCTGGATTACGTAGGGAGAGTCTGGACTGTTTGCGTGTCCCTGGGCCAGTCGTTTAGGTTAGGTACGGTGGTTGGTCCCCATAGGGTTCAACCTGTTCAAAGATATAGCTGTGGTCGCGTTGTGTCCGGACGCATCCCGAATAGGGCGTTTGTCATGCACAACCGTAATGATCTCGCGCAAATGGCCACAGCCGTATGGAGACAAAGATATCGGAAGCGGGAGCTGCCCGGATTCGTGTCGATTATACGTTCGAACTCGCCTCGAAGTAATTGCGAATGCTCGATTCAGGTTTGCAGAATACAGGGGTCAGGTAAAGTGCACGACCAAATAACGACGCCACCGCCGCAAGCCGGTAACTTCTCTGTGCACTTATAATGAATCGCCAAGGGCAGACTGATACATAAACCACCAATTTCAAGCTGCACTCCCCGATATTTCCTCATTTTAGACGTGCTTGTCCGATATACAGCGCGCCTCCTAACCCGGAAGGTTTAGGCAGGTATACAATGATGTGCTCACTCGTCCGCTATGCCACAGAAAGCGCATTTAAGCACTCTCAGCCCCTACGAGAGTTTGCGGATCATTGCTTGCCTGTTGCGGTATTGTAAATTCACTGAAATCCTAGAGTTTGTTGCAGCTAAGGCATGCTACGAGTGTCATATTGTTGCAAGATGACATGAGAGGAGGACTAAAATTACGACCACTTCAGGCATGACGCCGGCAAAAAGGACTGTTATGAAATGACATGAAATCACATTTGACTGCCGGTTTCAGGCTGCGTTTCATGTTCAGTTTTCGTGTGTCTGCTGTGCCTCTGCTGTGTCTGCTTTCATCCTGTCTTTCGCGCTGTTTTTACCCCCTTCGTCATGAATCAACCGACCCAATTCAGTAAACTGCTGCAAATATCATTACCTTTAAGCCTGCAAGTACGCAAAGGCATCATTGCCCAAGCGAACAAGCATACGTGCCTGGCTGCTGGTGAAAACTGACGGTATTGAGTATAAGGCTCATCTCGTGCACCATAGACGAGCAGAGATCGACACGCGAGGCTTGAAATATTATTGTAAGTGCACTTAGGCGTGCCATTTCTCCGCTTCAGTGGCGTTTCAACTGCAGCTACATATGCCGTTTGTGAGGTTGTCAGGTTTGTGAAGACAGTGCGCAATAATATGCTTGCAGTAACACCAAATACAATAAATGTAACCACCCACCACGCATGCTAATAGGATGCGCGTATCTTACACGTTCTTCTCGGTAATGCAGCAATTGATGTCCTGGACTGAGGCCATGGATGCAGTTTGTTTTTATCGCGGAATAAACTGATTTCTTCGTCTCTCTCGGCAATGAAGGCAAGAGGGAGAATCGACGAATGTTTTTGTCCTTGTCATTTGTCATTGACCGGACGAGTGTGCTAATATGTCCAGTATCATATTTGGCTCGGCTAAGACCGTTGTTTGAGAGCACGGGTAAAGGTGGTCAACGTGCTTGAGCTGCTTTAACTGCAGAAGCAGCATGGTTCTTAAGACTGCGTGCTGGCAGCTAAGAAATATCGGAAAGTCCAAAGCAAAGATGGTATTGCGTATATACAGCCTTATGTGGTACAACGGGTTGGCGAAAAGCGTGCATATTCCGTGTAGTATCGACAGGCAGATGAATTAGAGTGGGTTGGCTAAAAGGTTTTCGTTGGACTGTACACGACTGCTCTGCAAAACGGTCCTTTTTATTTTCAAACGGTGAATCCCAAACATCTGTTCTGATGTCTTTGTTTAATTCAAATATAAGGCACATGCTTGTCGGGAAGTTAATATGCGCTGATACCTTATTTGATAAAAAAACAAGAAAATCTGTTGAGAGTTCACCATGCTACTCTTATCTTTTTACGCTGCTACCGGCTACTTACTGCAGAGGCCTTAACTTCAATACACTCAGCAGTTATGGTGCATTCGTCTGGCAGAATGAGAGCGGTGCACTTTATGCACTTCTTTGCATCTCCGCTTTGTTATTTTCTCTCCTGTTTCAAATAAGAGCAACGCTAACCACTTGGACTGATATTTCTCTATTTTATATGGTCAACTCAATAATGATTGTCGACAACCATTGCAATAAGCTGTACATGAGCACCATGTGCGATGTACCTGCGTAAGCTTATGCAATGTGCAAAGGGTTTTGCCCGAAAATTGGAAATATGATGAACATTGTATTCGACATTCATTGCATCCTCCGGCCACATCGGCCGGTAATATGTAGTTCATTAGGAGTGCAATGCTTCATCTGAGGCACAAGTTTGTTTGTTTCGCCGCTTGGTGTGCATTCTACGCAGGCGTATGACATTCCTTTCAGGTTTCTGACATATAAACAAACAAGACTTAAGCTTTGCAAAAAAAAAACCATATAAGAAAACAGATGTATGCAGATACATTATGATTAAAAGTGGAAATTTTTGCAACCACCGATAATTGTCATTCGGTCAATGGCGAAGACAGAAACGTTTTTATCAGTACGGGGAGTGCGGCAGGCGGGTGGCGGGTGATCGGGCAGGGGGAGGAAGGGGAGAGGGGAGCTCGGAAAGCCGCACGAAAACACTCAGGGGCCGGGAGGTACTTGCTAGGTGTGCCACCCCCTAGTTACGCCATTGCTTCCTGCGGAGAGGATCACTCGGCGCAAAAGTGTTACGTACCACAACAGTAGAGGTATAAGAACAATAACCACCCACTCGCCGAGAGAGCCAGAGATTCACACCTAAAATATTAAAGAGATAGCGTATGGTGCGGGCGAAAGAGTACGATGGTGACTATTTTAGCTGATTGTAGTGCATGTTGGGTCCTTCTCGGCACTTCATAGCATCGCTACGCCTGTCACACGCTTTTCATTTCGGTTTTCTTAGGCAAAAATATGTTTATGGCGGGACTGCTACGATGCGAGGCAATACGGGCAGCGCATGTGATGGCTCGCACGCTTGTAATGAGTCGTTCAGCAAACGATCTGGTCCAATTGCAACCATGTTGCTTGACCAAACATCGTATTTTCTGCTTCTTCTTTTTTCATCTAACGAGCTAGCAGTGCCGCAGAAGCGATATCAGTAGCGGGGTCACGCTTCTTTCATTGCAGCGAATGACGCCCCCTCTCCGCTCTTTTCTCTGCAGGTGCATTACAGCCAGTAGTCAGGTAGCCAGCATAACGTGACCTTCGAAAACGGAACTCAAATGGCACGCAAGATTGCTTCGAGGGCCACGCAATTTTTGGGATTGCGTTCTTCAATCAAATTTGTGCATTCTGGCAACGCTTTACCCTCCCCCTATCGCAGCATTCACTTGCAGTCACTGTTCTTTCCTGGCTTACTCCTTTTTCCCGCGATATTTTGGCTTGCTCAGGGAGCTCCGCGCGCATGCGTGCCATGTACCGGATGTCTCAGAGAGGCGAGGTTAAATATATCTCGAATCCAGCGGACAGCCCCGACAGGGGTGCACGGATGGTCGACTAAGGAGCACGCTTCGTTACTACCGTGCACGTTTCACTTACTATGCTGTAAACACTTGCTCACTTTGTTTCTTTGCTGAAGTCGAAGGAACACGCACTTAACCCTTTTAAGACGGCATGTTTGCATTGGTTAGGAGGGCGCACGTAGCAGTATTTGTGAATGCCACCCTAGTTGTGTGGAAACCCGCTAGGTGGAGCAAATTCATGAAAGAAAAGAAATTGCCCTCTATTGTTAACTTGAGTGTAGCACGAAGCAATCAACAAAATGCATACGGCTTTTTAGAAAGGTTCACAGGCTTCTAAACACAAGTTTCTCTTTCAGTAGTCGTGTACTTTGGGAACCAGATCTATGATCAATCAAGTTGCGCAGGTAACAGAAATGGTCGGTGACATCAAATAGTGCCACTTGTACCTTCTATAGCTACAATGCAGTTCGCTTAGGCCGTCATAAACTAATTGATGTCCCGGAAAAGCTTAGTGTGCGGAATTGAACATTTACTGAAATGCAATTTTCTAAATAAAAAAAGCAGGAATAGACGGAAAGACGGGGAGGTTAGCTAGTTCTCAGACAAAGAAAAAAATGTTTTGCGAGACTTTGCTTGCAGATCAGTCTTAACTCTACATATCGGAGTACCATTATTGGCGCGTATAATACTAATGTTTCAAATCTTAGAGACAACCCGCCGCGGTTGCTCAGTGGCTATGGTGTTGGGCTGCTGAGCACGAGGTCGCGGGATCGAATCCCGGCCACGGCGGCCGCATTTCGATGGGGGCGAAATGCGAAAACACCCGTGTACTTAGATTTAGGTGCACGTTAAAGAACCCCAGGTGGTCGAAATTTCCGGAGTCCTCCACTACGGCGTGCCTCATAATCAGAAAGTGGTTTTGGCACGTAAAACCCCTTATATTATTAAATCTTAGAGACAGCACCTTGCTGCTTCCATCACGTTCTGATTATCGATTCGGTATACGTCATCAGCTTGCTACTATTCCTTTCATGCCGTTTTACAACGGAGAGGACAGTAACCCAGGCAGTGGTTCTGTTGTGCCGTTGTCGCCTCTGGCAATAGCATAAACTCCTGCCGTTCGCCGGTAACACCGAAAAATATAAAGTCACGCCGTTGCCGCGGTGGTCAGCAAGGTGAAATCTCCTCGTCGTGGGAGCTTTTTTCTTTTGGCTTGTACTTTTCTTTTCTAACTATGTTGCGCCACTTGAATTAGCTGACATTCCTTATCACTGAAATGTAGCCTTCTTACCCGATTCTCGTTGCTCTCGTAATCCAGGTGCCTTCTGCAAAAACTGGTCGTCCTTGAAGGAGCTAAACGACATGTTTTTTGCCGCATGTTAACACACACAAAAGGAAGGCACATAAAGACAACACGGGCGGCACTTCCAACTGGTTTAATTTGGGCTGTGACCCATGAATATATATACACACATACACGCATGCGCAGGCTGTTCACAAATCTACGTTACCCAGCATGTGTAAACTTGCGGCAAAAAACATGTCATTTAGCAAGCACCAACTAGGACAACAAGCGGTTCTGTTGCAAAATATTTCTTGAATGAGCTCTTTAGAAGATTAATTCTGTCAAGCTTGGAGACTTAAAGATGGCTCATAACTTATCACCGATAGGGATTACCTTTTTGTGCTTGCTGTTGCCACCTGCCTGGCGTTAATATTCTTTCTGCCACCAAGTAATTTCTCCAGTTCCCTCTCCTCAAAGATACATAGCTCACCGAGGTATGAAAAGTGACGTCCCCGCAAAAATAAATTCTTCAATATTTATTCTTCAAACACTTTTCATGTTGCACATTGGGACACGATTAGGGCAGCCGAATGGGAATCGGTACAAGTTAGGGGAAGTTAAACAAATAATGATAACTGTCAAACGAACAAACGGAAGCAGTTGTTCAGCACAATATGTTCCAGAGGCGAAAGTAGGAAGTCTGAAAGTGTGTGAGAGAGAGATAAAAACCCCAACCTTACTATCGCTGTTTATTTTGCGTACTTGTTCAAATAAACATACTAAATTCTAACAGAACAGTTCTGCTGAAGCCCTCAGTATGAAGGAAAGTACATGAAAGGGAAAAATTGTCATTGATCTTAATTTTAGCACGAAGCCACAAAGGGAACTCATACGAGTTGCTCAGAAAGAAGGCTTCACATCTGAAGGAAACTAAAGACCAGGATGAATTTATCTTCAACTGCGAGGCGTTCTTTCTGAGAAAGCCGTGTGAGTTTCCTTCGTATCTTCGAGCTACGATTCCGTTGGATGGCAACTTTTACCTTTCACTGTACGTCATACATTCGTATACCCTCCTCGCTCGTACTTCCCTTTTGTAAGCCACAAATACGACATGAAGTTTGAGGTGGGTGGAACCTCTAGTGACGGTGCCGGGAAAGTTAGACGAATAGAAGTGCCCTATTGCCCATACTTGAAAGTGTCATTGCCGCAAGTTTGCCACCGCATCTTTAAGCGTTATGTTCAGGTCCTTCATGTAGGCTGGATAGGGTTTTCTTTGGAAAGTTTTGGACAATAGCCACATGAACCCCACTCATGAAAAGAAAATATGCAGGAGAAAGGTGGGTTCTGACCTCACTGGATACTAACTGCGCAATCATGAGTTAAACCTTATTGATATCTTCAGAAGGATTAGCCTATTAACTCTGAATGTCCGCAGAGAACTTGACTGTCCACAGGGAAACATCACGGAACTTTGTAGTGTCCTGAATAGTGTCTTACTGCTTTCGCGCCTGAACATTTCACTCATCCCCCTTGACCTCGCACGCGCTGCAGACCACGTGATTTCCAACACTGCGTGTGGTCCATGCATACACCACCGACACCGTGACAGCGTGGCAGCCGATTTATGGCACATCAAGTGGAGCATTTGCTATCGCAGTAAAAATGAGTTGAATCATATGAGGCAAGCAGAAAATATATATAAAAAAGGCACTTGAACGAAAGAATGTGAGAGGCCACGGATCATGAAGAAAGGGCACAATATGAAACGCACGGTGGACCGATATAGCAGAAAACAGATACCGTGCATGCAGAGTAAGTCCATTCAAAGAAAACCGGGAAGGCGAGGACGCCAGTCCCAAATAAGGAAGCACGAGAGGAACTTCACGCCATATTCACCTTGCAGCGGCCAAGAGGTGATACGGGGCGCTACAGTTCTTTATTGTATCACCCCGGAATCGCCGACACCGGTCGCTGTAAATGTGAAGCAAAATGAAACGATATTCCAGACAACACTTACCCATGCTTGAACGCTGGTTTTATTGTTCCGAACTGGGCTTTACCGAGCTGACGGTCAGGCTTGTTCGCGATTGTGTCTTCCATATTAAAATATGCCTATTCATGCGAGTTATGCAGTCTTTTACATTTTCATGACTCTGATACTCTTTCCTGGTGACAAGGCTTCGGAGGTGGTAGGGTCATTGTGCATGACGCCTCTTCCATTTTGCTACCACCCACTCACTAGGTATTTTTAATTTGCGCTTCCCTCACTGTGAACACTTTCACCACCAGGTGCATACAAAATGATCTATTCCTATCATCCTGTCACAATGTTTCATGCTTGCTGTTTGAAAAAACAAGCCTTCAAGAAATCTATTCTTCTCACGATGGATGGCCTAACATGCTACTATACAGAAATTAAATGTTTTTACGATAGGCACCTAGGAGACATTCTTGGTTCAACTGCCCATATATGCAGCTGTCCGCTGAATCCATCAGAACAACTGGACGCCGGAGGGGGCGATGTCATTCGGTGCACGGTGTCAGGTTTCTATGACAGGCCTGTAGACGCTTATGGCTGCGGTGGACGTGGTCCTGCGAGAGCTTGTAACAAGCTCGCTAAAGGCTATGTATGGCGGCTTGCAACCTTTCGCAAAGGACAGGTTCTTTGCGCGTCAGCTGCCGCTCAGGTCACGTTTATATGAGATCTTTTGCACAGGAAACTTTCATTTTCACTGACCTTTGGGCCATTTTAGTCGTTTGGTGACCTATTTTTGTGACATGCCACTATGATGGCTTTTTACCCCCTTTTAATGTTCATGTAATTTTCAGTAATGGTGGTTTTACTGTACGATCCAAAGCGGGAATAGAATAAAAAAAAACCCGGATTGAAAGGGAAAGGCTGGCACTATATTTACTGCGATAAACTGAGAGTTGGCATTGCACCACAGGTACATTAGCCACTGTGGACACCTAGTCCAAAGTGTCTCTGCAGAAGCCTGATAAACAGGAAAAGTTCAAGTTAATAAGACACTGAAAAACCTGCATTTCGCCTAACGCATGTTCGGTTTCCAAATGCGAGAGTAGCTCTCTTCGCTTAGATGGCAAGCCGATTACCCGCGACCTAATTTCTCCAGACGCACGGATTTATCGCAATCCAGAATTTTGTTTGGGGCTAGCGGTTCGTTACATCTCAGAGAAGTCTGCTTAATGCCCCCTTCCTGGTATAGGAACTCACGTGAGAATACTCCCATAAATGGCCTGCTAATATATAGCGAACTTCACTGATGACTACGCGCTAAAAACTTGGAAGGGTATCGGAGGAGTGAAGCGGCCGATTTGCTCTCGCAAAATGTCGAATGGAGTGAAATGCATTGTTCACTCTGTCACCAAGGAGAGTGAAATGTGCTTTTCACTCTGCCCTTCTGAGAGAGAGTAGAATGGCCGATCTACTCTCGCGGCAATAGGCAACAAAACGTAGCGTAATCTTCTGCTTCAACTGTAGGAGGCTGGCCTCGAACATGGCAATGTATGACTGACGCACGCTGAGCAAAGAACACACCATTTTGCTTCTAAGAGAACAGGCAGCCACAGTTCAAAGGAACGCGGAGCGAGCGCTGTACATTTTCATTCGGAGTTGCTCCACCGCGTGCACGCTCAACATCGCGAAACAGCACAACACCAGAGAAAGGTGATCCGTCGAGCGAGCAGCAACGAAGGCGCCGTCATCAGATGTTTGTTCTTTCAACATTTCCAGCTTCAGCTCACAGTTATATTTACCTATTGCATTTACAAGAGCATAGTCTTCCAATCTAACGTAACCTTAGCGTAATTATGAGTTTCGGCTAAGGAACAGTCATTAGTGACACTGCTAGGCTTGCACTGCAGTAATTGAGAGGAGTTGACCAGCAGTGACGCAGCATAGAGCTGATCTGGAGACGCAAACCCATTAACGTAAACACTCGCATACAAGGACCGAAACTAATTTACTGTCTCCTTTGTCTTTGATCAAGAAAAGAACGTCTGAACAACGTGACTGGCCTCCGCAACAGGATTCTGCACGTTTGATTAAAGTGCTTTCAATGTCCACAGAAAAGGGGGACGGGATCGTCCTCGGAAGTTTATAGGCGCATGCGTGCGTTGTCCCCTTGCTGGCGAGAAAAGGCTCGCCCCAGTGTGGACTTGTGGACGTGTTTGCCAGCAAGTGGGGCGCCAGTGTTTGTCTGTGCCGAACATGCATGAATTTCCTGCATGCTCTGGCACACGCTGGTTTCTGTGAATGTCGCGCGCACGCACCGCAGCCGGACATAAGCCACTGTGCTGTTTGCCGAGCGAAAACAGAGCCCAGTGCCGGCCTCGCAGATGACGCCGAAGCGCCTCCGGTTCCTTGGTAATCCAATGATCTAGAATGGTGCAGCCTTCACGTTGCCTGCCTGCTTCCAGCTAGCCACTCCTAATCCCGAAACTTATCGCCTTCCGTTATTCCACAGTGACGACAACAGTGTACACCATTTTGTGCGCTGAACTACCCACCTTATGGCTCAGATAGACTTGCAGCGGATGTCTTTACGATGCAGGACATAGCAATGTGCTGTTCCTTTTCTTCCATTATTCTGAAAAGCGCTTCCGTGAATATTCATTATGTCCTGTGAAGAAGATAAAATACGTACTAGAAGAAAATAAAACATTTTGTTGACGCTAGATTCACCTGCATTTTGTTCAGAAATAAATGGTCATCAGAGAAAGGTCAAAGCGAAGCATACCTGTGTGACAAGGACATGTGACGCGATCTAATGTGATATTCCTTACATTAGAAAGATTCTTTTTTTTTTCCTGAATGTAGGGGAGGCGTAGAATCAAAACACAATATCCTGTAAAGCTTCCAGCTTTGCTGCTGACTTCGCTGTAACAGACAACTGCCACATCTTTAGGTGGGTTGCGCTTACTAACGGATTTCAAAACAGCCGAAAAACTCGCAATCCTTCAGTGTTCCGCTTTCCATTTCCATTTCGAAAAACACAGCATTTCTTTTATGGCGTAACGCTTTGATCGCTAACACTTTTCTCATTCTATTAAGCACACTCACCGTGCCACCCTTGTCCACCCGAATCTACTCTGCGCCACAAAATTTTGAGTGGGTTGAGTCAGCACATTGAAGAGCACGCATCAACTCGCCTTTTTTTCACGGATTCGTACAGAACATACGCTAGTTCAAAAGCATCAATTTGTAATGTTTCTTAAGGAGGACAAGGAAGAGGAGGCCACGCGGCGAAAGTTTTTTCGATAAACATTTCATAATCTTTTTAGAGCAATCGACATAACTGCTGTTTAGCTACTATGAATCAATTCACTGTTCTTTTTTAACTTAGCTGATTGTCTGGTCGCCGAGGTATGCTTATGCATAGAAGCAGGGCTACATCTTGGCCACCAGCTCCCTTCTCTAGACACCATAAGAAAAAAAAAATAGAGCGCAGACTAATAAACCATGTGCCAGAGGTGCATATATTCCCGTATTTCCGTATGTTCACCAAGCTAATTGACTTTTTGCAAACAAATATTCCCAAGAAATACTCAACAAACTAATTCTAAAAAAACACCGCACTGATTATTTCGTACCCAGTGGAATCGCAAATACGGCTACACATTTACAATGGCCAGTAATGATCAAAAGTATTTTTCATGGGTTGAAACACACTTAGTATTGACTAGGTCGAGATTCTATTTCTCATAAAAAACATTTGGGCACACATATACGCAGATACGGGAAACTAAAGCCTACATTTTATACTTTAGGACAGAGTAATACCAATGAAAAAGGTCACCGTGGTTTGGAAAAGAGAAAACTCCACTTGTGAAAGACTAGTCAAATTGTGTTGGATAGCCCTGTGACGGCACTCATAACCATGCTTGCACGTTTCTAGGCATCTTTTGTCTGTACTCACTTACCAAGGTTCTTGCTCGCTCGGTGAAGGCGAGATGCAATAGGTAAATCTGTGAGCTGAAGCTGGAAAGGTTGAGAGAACAAACATCTGATGACGGCGCCTTCGTTGCTGCTCGCTGGACTGATCTGCTCTTAGACTGAATATCGGGGAGTGGTGAAAACACATCTCAGGGCACTTCATAAAAATCAAGTGCTGTTCGATCGATGCGTGTTACATATGCGCAGTTTTTTTTTTTTGCGATAGCTAGTGCGTGGAAACACCAGGCGCGTTCCTGCCGTCGGTGTCGGCGTTGCCATCGCCATCCCCGTCGCCGTGAGGGTCTGTTTATATTCCACGGGTGACAAAATCATCCCCACATGCCGCACGCTATATGTGCGAGGGAAAGCGTGCCATGGTGAGCCGGCGATCGCGGCTCAATTTCGCGCAGGGCATTGCGGAAAGCGGGGACGAAGCGTGCCACCTTCCGTCGTGTGCAAGGCTTTGGGGAAGCGAGGAAAGGGGGGCACGTTAAACTCCTGTCGACCCGGGTGGCTGCAGGGCGCGGCCAGGCCGATGTATCTTAAAAGCCATCTGCCATGGCTACCGAGTCCGCGCTGCGCTGTGTTTTCAAGGCATGTTTGTGCGAGTGGCTGCACGAAGGTCAATTCGCTCGCTGCTGCTGCCACGCTTCCTCACTGCAGCGTTCTGACAGCGCGTTTCCGCGGTCATTGAGTGAGACAGGTTCATGTTGGCTTGGGCGCGCGACAATATGCCAGCTAATTTAGTTACACTCGCGGACAACTTTATGTGGCTATGAATGGAAAGCTACGGAGCCAAGGCGTGGGCAAGTGAGAGTGCTTCTGAAAACAGTCCCGTGTTTTAATCGGCGTTAGTTTAGGTTGGGAAAACGAAAACAAAAACTTTATTAGCAACAGTTAAATAAGACAGAACACACCACTGAGTTTAATGGTTTACTTATTTTGCGGCTTTTTCCTTCCGCGTCGCGGGAAACGCGAAACCGTCTGTTCCGATCAACCAAAAGCCCTGTCAAACGCTTCAGGAGTACTCGGCATGGTAACACATCTCCCGCAGCTACACATCACTTTTAAAGCAACTTCGCGCCAATGCTGTCGCCTTTATTACTCCTCCTGCTAACCTCTCGCGAGAAGACAGCGCTATTCTCTGAAGACTTCAAACAAACTCAATAGTGACTCCTCTTTTCCGTCACTATATTCAAGGCCAACCTGGACCACCGAAATGCCCGAACGGCATGGAATATCCGTCCCTAGAGCATTGTCTATGGCATTGCCCTCACACTCAACCAAAACAGCAGTCAGCACTCTCCACCATTCCCACTAACATCAAGCCACGGTCATGGACGGACTGGCTCACTCCACCACCCCATGCAACTACTATTCTCCTGCCGGTGCTTATCGAGCATGTCAGAGACGTGTTGGGTGAGGACGGGTAGCTGACCGACACGGGTTGAGCGCCAGACGCTGGCGTAAAAATAAGTTTTTTCTCTCTCTCTCTCCCGCAGCTACGCGTTCGTAGCTTTCCGTTCACAGCCACAGAAAGTTGTCCGCGAGTATAGTATGCCCATGCTTACAGTATATGCGGCCGATGAAACTACTATACTTACTTCGTATAGCTCTTTACTAATTGCCTATCGCAATCGATATCGCCTTCGGTAAAAATGCGACTTCTTTTTCTTTGCACACATGTAGGCGCATTGGGCCGATCTGCAAACTATAGTATAAGTTATCGTTAAGCCTGTGTCAGCGCAATAGGCAGTATTTGCACATCCGAAACTGGCATAGGAAGTAAAAGAAATGCCTCGAAGAGACCGCATCTTGAGAAAGTTTTACTTTACATTGGGTTGTTTTGCATTCGCCGTGCAATGTTGCAGAGACGCATGTAACGTCGTGTTGCAGGCAGTAACGAGGTTGCGCAGCGTGGTCCGGTGTCTGTGATAATGATAAGAGTGTGATAATGTAGGGTCTTGGACATCTACGCTCGCTTGCACACATTCTCAGAAGGGCGTGATGAAACCTGGCTGTGAGCTTCAGCAGAATGACCTGCAGTGAGAAGCCGCTGAATATGTTCTGCTTTGGAGGTGCATCTTTCAGCTTCATTTGGCAGCAATAGCTATTCAAGATACCTTCTCCAACTTCCACTCTCATGTTCGTGGTTCATCGGTGAGCTTGTCCAAGGAGCAACGTGTTTATTTGTGTGCGTGCGTGCGTTCGTGCGCGCTTGTGGGCCTACGTGAAGCGTAAATAGTGATTCCTCAAGCGATATAGGGGATAAGAAAAGCAGACGAACTTTGTACGAAATGAACAAGTGAATCCTTTTCACCTGACGTCTGCGTCTTCATAATGATGCCCAATAATTCTTTGTTGTGTTTTACGTTCTATTCTTACCCACCGAGGTGCGATTGATAGAAAAAACATCCTTGCATATATTACAGAATCCTAATTTGCACCTACATCATTCGAAAAAACTGCCGAGTCGCTTTGTGCCCCACGCTCAAAGACTTTATTACCAATGCGCTTCCTTCGAAAAGAGTGAGGCTTCACACTGAATATGTTGTTCTTTAACGGGGCTACATTTCAAATGGAAATATGACGCAGTAAACTAAAAAGCTGAGTGACACGTTGAAGATAATGTAATTGTGCGCAATTGCAGTGAAACTTCATATCTCGGTCAGCAGTCATCCCAATACCTTATTATGGCGTGAAACAAAAGTGTAACGATTCATTGATCCCGGCTTCTTGAGCTTTTCTTTTGTAAATACAAATGAGAAGGAGTTTTGTCAGTTAACCTTGCAGGAACATTCTTGTTTTAAAGAATTAACTACGGACAAGATGAACCATCGAGAGGAGCAATTTGAAGGAGGCTAACAACAACAGCAACATTTATAGCGGTGCATGTCTCCCAAAGTTTTGAAATATGTCAACACTAAGACAGGTTCCATGAGGTCAACTTTTCTTGGTAGGCGCACACTTAACCAGAATACCACTACTGCACAGAAAGAAATACACGCGTGGGGGTGTGTGTATTGAGGGACTTGTAGCTGCAAACTATACTAACAGGAGAAACCTTGGGAATGTTATAAACAATTTTAATTTTAACGTCAACCAAAGCTTTTGATTTCTATTTTTCACTTAGTTTTGTCTCTTACATGCTTGATTGAACAGCGAAAGCTACATACTTATATATACTATATATACTATACATATATACGGCAAAAGATGGGAGCACTGTTCAGCATTGTACGTGTAGGAGTGTGTCTGCATCCCTAGTGAGGCACTTAGTTTATGGCATCACTTCAAGAAACGACGCCTACGGGAGCCTTCTAGTGGTGCGTGACAAACATTCGGAACTCTGTAGCTTGGAAAAGACGTATATAGGAATAACAGTAGGCTCGAATGCCCGGTATTGCTTACGGTGTCTCACTTTGAAGAGTCACAAAACTCTATGTAAACGAGCACAAAGAAAATGTGCGACACGTACGGCGCGGACAATGGAAGTTCACGGATGTCTATAGAGGTTTGCAGTCAGCGCGTTTCTCCGTTATTTCGTTGTGTCTTACGATAGTGATAGCGAGAATACATGTTGAGCACGCAGACTTTTGTGTGAAGTAGGTGGCTGGTCGAACGCTCTGAGATGCGCCGCAACAACCTATGTTGTTCTTTTACTGAGCTAAAAAAAACGTTTGCGAAGGGAGGAAAAACTATATTGCTGCTTCATGCAAGGTGTGCTGTGCCTCTGAGCTGAATAAGCAAGAGGCTGTCTGAGCTGCCTCTGTGCCTCATTCCTACATGCTCCTTTATCGGGCTGTAAACACACCGACTTTTCTCGAGCAATAAGACTTTTCAACCTGCATCGCGAATTTTTGCCGCAACATTTGGGTTGGGGGCTTTTGAAGATGATTGCGTGGCCTCTCCTGACGAGCGTCCGGAGCCATCCTGCCGTCCGGCACTCAGGACTGACACTAAGCACTCGTTGTAGACTCCAGAATTATACGCCCATTTCTTCTCCGATGCCCCCGCTTTGTACGCATAGAAGCCTCAGATTATTTGCATATTTAGATCACTTTCTTGAGTGCCCATTCCTACTTTCTGCTTAGACTAGTGTAGCCACAGCGACCTTTTGATGGAAGTTACGCGCAATGTGTGCTTAATTAGCCGCGTTGCCATACGAACCACAGGCATTGAAGTTTGAAGTTTATTTGTCCTGCCTGCTTACAGGAACGGGAGCAGAGGGTAAAGGCTGCGTAGCCTACAAAAGGCCTCTCCTCCTATTACAGTTTGGCACGCAGGTCGATATACACGACAAAATATTGTCTGATTATATTGAACAAAAAGTGTGCTCAAAGATCCCGGAAACATTTTTGCAGTGTTCGTCCCAAGAAGAATTGATGTGCTCATTTCGCAGTTCGTTGAGCGCCTCTCCCCCATATATATATATATATATATATATATATATATATATATATATATATATATATATATATACACACGCCATGATCACTTCACGGCAAAGCTGTTGTCTGTGACGCGAAATCAGCCTAGTGTCCTTGAAAAGAAGTGAACAGCCATATTAACGCCTCTGGATGGGAAGGGAACACGTTTCACTATTCGAACTTGCCAACAATTGTGTTCTTGACGGCCATTGCAGTGAACATGGATGTTTATTTCTATTGATTGCATTATTAAGCGTTCAGAGAACGCTGTTATTCTCGCAAAAAGGAATGCTCAAGCTCACTGCTGTTACTTGAGCAGGAATTTCGGCCCTTGATAAGTCACAATGCGCCTTTTCAACCTACAAAAATATATACTAGAACCCTTCCTACGTCCCATGTCCAGAAGCAGCAAAATGCGAACGGCAGCTGTCAGGCGTCTGTTTTGTACACGACATCTTTGCCTCGTCGTCAATGCTGCACTGAGAGAAGCAAAGCCCAAGTTGCACCAAAATGACGCGAGGAACATGGTACAGCGTGAATGAGGTACTAATGAAAGATTATTCTGCCCGCAGCCTTGGTACAGCGTACGTGGCTGTCGTGAGTAGCCTGGTTATATGGACCAATCCGAAGTTGATTTCAATATACATGCTGCACGTGAGCAGTGTGTACTTCGTGAACAACGCTCGTGCTTGCAAAGTATTTCACAATAACCCTTGCTTTAACAAAAGATACCGGGATTCATGATAGGTGCAGTCAATGGTGCCTATCAACAAAGCTTTGGCTCACTGAAAACATTGGAATTCAGCCTCAGCTTAGCGCTTGCAATCTCGCTCTCATGGCACTGCTTTTTTTGCCAGGCTAGAACTTAGCCGGAGGCGTTTACTTGCCGCCTGCTACACCAGAACAATTTCTCAAGTGCACCATTGACCCAGCCGACAATGGGCCACCCACGTAATTGGCCATCCCAACTGACCATAAATGACAGGTGCATGCCACCTCAGAGCTGTATGCATGTAAATAGTGCTATGCGCCTTTAATCCGAAAGAGCTATCGGCAAATAAGCCTGCAGTAGCCTACACTAGCATGCAAATTCTGTGTGCTACAGACAAGACTAGGACGCGGATCATCACTGAGACACTAACCGATCACCGACAAAGAGCGGGTCTGCAAAAACAACATAAGCGGAAGAGAGCGCCATCGCGCGGTCACATCTATGTAAACGCCCGGGAGGTGAACATGGGGTCAAGAAAACCATTTTAAAAATTGACCTTGCTTGTTCGCTTAGCTTCAGTGTAGTGTAAGCCTGCGTAGTCTTTGCCGGAAGCGTTTTGTGAGTGCGTAATCTATTTATGGACGGAGTCTCTGCGCAGTCACAGCATGTAGCGGCCAAACAATGGGTCCACTGAGTGTCGGTCTGGTAGAAGTACGCTTGTTTGAGTGGCCCACTCAATTAATACCTATCGGCACAAGTGGCATGCAACTTTTTTTTCTTGGGTATCTCACGTCGGCGCGTTTCCTAAGCAGCAGTACGTGAGATTAGTTGTCGGCTACGGAGGTGCCAACCGTATCGGGCGTTCCGGATAGCAAGTATATCTGATGTTTTCACATCGAGATAGGTGATGCAAGGAAACCAGTTTCTGCCAACAACGGTTATAGAGATACAGTTGACTCCCCTTCTCCATGTGTTAAAATCTCAGTGAACACCAAACAAATCTCGGACACTCTTTTAAACAGATTTTTGTAATAGTGCATTAGCTTAGGCAAGTTGGTTTAGTAAAAAATTGTGTCTGGCTTTGAGATGCATGAAACTTCTGATCATTCATGGCTATATATTATGGCTTTGCTCGTTTTACAATATTTTCTTCGTGAGTAAATTCCCTTGGCTAAGTTCTTTCTTTTGTTGTTGTTAACAACCTGACGAGGCTTGCCAATATCACTACTGATCACTGCTGTATTCGGAGAGCCGAAACGATGACCACAGACATTTTAAGTGAACAAATTTTAGGATTCAGGCAGAGACGTCGGCGCTAATAGTAATGCAATTAGTTTTAACAAGAGTATTTAACAAGTGCTCTTATTTGTTGGTTATTTCCGTATTTATTTGAGGCTTTTAGTCAAAATCGTATGCATCAGTCGTAAAGATTACAAAATGCTCCAAAAAGAGCAGCAGCAACCACAGCTTTGCAGTTCATGGTCCCATATCAGAATGTCCGGTACATCATAAGGACATAAGTAAATTTCCGCTGCTGTAAAAATCGTGACCATTCTGTATGTCCTCGCTCTGAACACTGCCATTCGTTATATCATAAATGCCTCTCTAACTCAGTCACCCTCTACCTTAAATTCCCCGCCTAAGTGCCGCTCTAGAAGTTTTCTAATGGTGCAAATGGTTACAACTTTCTTTATTCTGTCGTGTATACTTTAGGGCTGAGAACATGTGTCTCATTCTAACTAGCAGTCGTCTAATTACCTCGTCTGCTCCGCCAAACACATTAGAGCCTGTCTTTTATTAGTCTATTCACGTCACTCTTCAAGTGTATACTGTGTATGTGATGTTAAGATAGAGCAAAGTAGTCGGCTGCTTATTCTGAACATCTCGAAGTTTCCCTCTTCTGCTTCTGCCATGGCGGATCTTGTGCAGCAGCCACTGAAGAAACAGGGACCACACCATTTATATAAGCGAGCATAACTGTTATAATGCCGTCCTTTTTTACAGCCTCTGTATCACGGTTATCGAAGATTGTATGAAGGACGGGTAGCCACGATGCGTACTTGAAACGTTGAAAAAGTGTTTTACTCAGCGAAACAATTGTGAAGTTTTTTTTTTGGAAGACCACTGTTTTCCTTTTTTATCTCTTCGCATGGACAGACAATTCATACAATCAACGAGGAAACATTCTTGTATGGTGCAATGCCATGTAACTCATAAAGCAATCTTTATCTGAAAGTGGCACAAACATTTCTTAAGTCCTTCAATACATAGAGGGAGGGAGCTACAGTGTAAAAGCAGCCACTGTGTACCACTGCGTAAAAGGAGTCAGAACATAACTCCTACATTTCTTTAATTATGAAGCCATTTACAACATATTTTCTCCTTAGAAAAAATTGTTTTTACGCTCAAGACAACTTATAGGTTAAAAATATATCGCATACTAATAACAAAAACACGCAAATCAATTCAGACTTTTCAGTTTTTGACAAATGGTGAAGTCGTAAGGACATCTCGAAACCTGAGCTCTTCACTCTATTGATCACAGCTGATAGAACTGGGCCACCTGCATTTGAAGTGTCCAAAGGAAAGTCAGAAACAACCACAAAATTCTGAATAGGCGAGTAAAAGTTCTCTCAGATAAACAGTAGAGCAGGGGAGAGGTCCGGTTGTAGAAAAAAAGAAATGCACTGCTTTCAAGTTGTGAGACAGCATTTCTTTGGCTTTTGTTCACTGAGGTCGATAGGAGAGGTTCGGGAAGATACATTTTCGGAGAGAAACAGTAAACAATAGTTTGCGACACAATGCTGTCATTTTATCACGTACCTCAGCGAAATACGCCTTTAATAAGCAGGATATGTGATACGAACAGCCGGACTCTGACGCATGGCCTCCGTTCTTTTTTTTTTTTTTTGCAAATTACAAGCTCACCTAAAACACCAGCTGACATTAATATCGTTTCAAGGAATGGCCTATTCTTTCAACATTGGAAAGAATACTATAATCGTGTTTGCCACATTTCGCACACTGCCTCATCTTCCCATTGCTTACTACGTACTTGTGCCTTCAAAGGCAACAGAACACTTAGTGCTTTTCGAACCGCAATTGGCCATCTATTCAAGGAGTATCCACCATTCATTATTTCGTAAAGCGTAGTTTATTGTCTAAAGTATATGTTAGAGTAGAATCATCGCTAGCAAATGCATTAGATACATTTAAAATTGGAGTGAGGTCCGTTAGTAAAACCAATAAGGATAAGTGATAACGCATGCCGATGAACACACGACGGGACTGCACATATATTGCAAAAGCCTCACACTAAAGACAAAAAGATAAAAAAGAGAGGCGATCTATTAGCGGGCGCTAGAAAAGAAAGGTCTTGCGATAGTAATGACCGTCCGGCTCATCTGCCATCCACCAAAAGTTCTTCAAGATAGATGAGTGAATTTGGGTCAACGATGAGCCTACACAAAGCAACTGCTGCAGTGTTCTGTCTGAGCATGTCATCGAGCCATCCTTCAGGTTTATATAAATGCAAAGTTGTACAGTTGCAGAAAAAAAAAAGATTGACCCCTGAGGCGTCGTCGTGAGCTTTCTTCAAGTGCGTAACGCTAGGAAGATTCGCGAAAACAAGAGTCAGTCTATGTGCACAAATTTCTAAATATTCAGGATGTTGTAGAAAGCACGAGTTATCACACTCGAAATCTTTGTCTTGAAGTTTGGACCTAAGCGTCAAGAAACTTTTCGCGATTTATTTATTTCTATCAAATCGCTTGAACTACAGCAAGCAATGAATGAATGAACGAATGAATCAATAATAGATAAATTAGCGGTTTTATTTCCCGAATAGACAAATATATATATGACAACACTTACAGAAGGCGATGCCAGAGCACAGGGTAACATGGGGGAAGTTGTATAAACAATCAAGGTTGAGTTAAAGAAACATCACCTGAGAAAATACCCCCCCCCCCCCAGAACGTGAAAATATTCGAAGAAAAAAAAAACAATCTTATTCCTTGCAACACAAAGCAACAAATACATTTAAAATGAAAGCCCCGTTATAAAATAAAAATGGTTGAATGCGAAACTTTCTGAATGCAAACTGAACAATGCCTAAAGTCAACGACCACGCAACGAACCCTAGAAATACTGAGGGACCCGATACTATGCATATGTGATTTGATTGGTTGTTTGGGATTGTATTTTTTTAACGTTGAACATTCAGTTAAGTTGCATAGCCTTTATTTCAGATCATGAAGCCGTTGATTAGACGCACTCGCACTTTCACAGACGACTCTACACTTGCACAGTAGATCCTTGTGATCGCTGTGATAGACGGTCACAGGCTCGGCCATCGTAATGGCACACAGCCTGCTTGCAAACGTGAGATCAATGCAGGAACGGTGTTGCCTCGCGGGTCTCTGTAGCGTCTTCGGTTTCAACGAGTAGTGATCTAGCATGCAACGCTCGATCCATTTGCCGTGCTCTTTCGGCACATCAATATTAAAATCACCGCTCATGAGGATCGGCGCACTATGTGGCTTTAAGGCCTCCGTCGTTTCTGTCAGGAATGGTTCCGCGTCACAACGGGACGCGTTTGGCCTGATGTACACGCTGACGATCACAAGACCAGTAGGCATCTCGACTGTGCAAGCGTCTCCTACATGGCTTCTGCATGCCGTTGCCGATACACGGGATCGGCCTGACGGGCCCGATCGCGCTAGCGCTTACGCTCGCGTGCGGCAGCCTCTTCATCCGTGCGCTACACGCGCGGCCTACTCATGGTGACAGCCGGGAAAGCATTGCGTTGCATTGCGGAATCATGTTCATTGCGCTGCGGGAGTCCATTGCACAATGACAACGCAGTAAAATAAGCGGTATACGCTTCGTAGTTTGGGTGTATTGAAGGCAGCAAAAAATTCCCTTCAGGGACAAATCTGGTTGGGTTTGTATCTATAGACTAGACGATTACCCAATAAAGTATTGGAGGAAATTACCTGATTTATTGACTTGAGCAAGATAATTGTGACATTAAACTAGACTAATTTATGTGTAGAGAGTACCGAGAAGAGTAAATGTGAAAATAAAACGGTATGTATTGCATGTGAGTATTTTAATACCTTGGTTTTGTATGCATTTAGTGGCGTGAGCTAAGTTGGATAGGTGTTTCCTCATGATGAGATGCAGTAATTAAGATGGCTATGAATGAAGGCGAAGTAAAATTGAAGAGATTTGACGTGGTGAGAATTATGGCGCGCTTTAAGCAATATATACCCTTATGGCATACATAAACTTTCGTTGAATGCACACACTGGGGTTTCTGTATTCCACGTTAGAATCCAGTAATACTCGAGAAATTCCGTCGTGCTCTTTCTTTTCCATTGCACGTTGTGGTCACTATTAAAGTTTTTACGAGGTACAAAAACGCGAGGATGTTAAACGCATGGCCAATCACAGTGAAGTCAACCATAGGGAGACAGAGACATCACAAAAGCATCGTGCAAGAATTGCGTCATGTGGACCGCAGTCTATTACGTTATGACCTTTTCCGAGTTGATGTGCTCACCAAACGCTAACTGAAATTAGGACAATGGAAAAAAGGCCGAGTCAAACGGGGAGAGAAGGTGAAACCATCGATCTCTTTTACTTCTGCAAAGCCTATTCATCAGTGTGAGTAAGTCATGCATCACGTGCCGTGGTGCCGCAGAGATAGAGGAGCGAACTTTTATGGCTCAGCGTTGAAAGTTTCCTCCCTCGTTTGCCTCTGACTCCCGGACGCCGCTGTATGACGCAACTTACTGCTTTATGACCCGCCGCTTTATGACCCGTGTGCCCTACCACGCTGGCTCTGGGAGAAGCTTTACGTTCGTCTCATGCAAAACGCAGAGCTGCCGGGCGCGCTGAATAGGCTCCGTGACTTTGAGTTAGGCCAATGTGTAAAATTGGGTGTTTCCTGTTGGGAAAGCCACGTTGCCCGCCAGCCCAAAGCGCCAATAGCTAGCAACGCGTCGGGCGCGTAGCGGCGCCTGTCGTCAACTGCAATCGACGCCTGCACTTAACTGTGTGCGCGGACCGGGTTTGAGTTCCAGTCTAAATCAGTTTAGCACGACTGTTGGTTAAAGCAGATTAAGCAGGTGAATAGTTGACCATCGCGATGGTTTAGTTTGCACTAACTATTCTCGTAGATGGCTTCAACAATTTCCCGTGTATTCTGTGGTGCGCCTGCGTTGTTTATTTTTGAAAAGTCTCATACGGGCGAGCTGCCGTCAAAACACGAAACAAAACAAAACAAAAGCAAAAAAGAAAGAAATGAAAGAAGGAACGGAGTTCCAACGCACAGAAAGAACGAACCCTTCAATTTTCTCAAATATGGCACACCGCTGGCGGAAGACCGGCACGCTGGATCATGGCACGCAGTGGCTGTTGCGGAAACAGAACCAGGATGTGGTCCCACGTATGACTCATTTCGAGTGGTCCAGCGAGCAACGAGAAACTAAACCTACAGCGTAGCAAGGCACGGCAAGGACACTTGCCGAGCCAATGATTCAGAAAAGACATCAGCGATGGGCATTGCTCTATGGTCGCAGCATGGTGACCCTGCAGTCTCCGCCCCTCGATGACAGATCGTAGACGTTGTGGTGAGGGAGGGTGCAATGACGGCAAGTGCGACCTCGCGTACTGCCGCAGTTGATGTAAAGCACTGCGACAAGCAATCGCAGCCTTCGAAGAAAAACTCACCCCAACCCCGGCTTTCCCCCACATCTTTACTTTTTCCATGTTCCCATTGTTTTGCCACGCGGAGGCTCAGATGAGTCCTGACCGCTGCTAATCATTCATTTTTTAATAGCATTCAGGGGGGCTCAGCTGCAAGGAGCCAGCCGAAGAACACGATCAGTGCCACTTAGCAGACAGGAGTTGTGATGGAGAGCGCGATCAAAAGAAAGATGGTACGCCGATGGTAGCTTCCTTGTCGGTTCTTTTACGAAGGTTGATGCTGTCTTTCAAGAGCGATTTCTTTTCTTTTTCTGTGCGAGCCCGAGCGCAATCGATTTGAAAAGTGTAATGAACGGTGGCACACCGCTGGCCAACATCTTTCCATCGTGTAGGCGCGTTATTCTGAATGCGTATACTTATTGCTTTATTTCGAGGCCTACAAGCTTTCTTCGGCATCCTCTGCTCATGTTTGTCCTAGCAAACTTTAATATGGTATCGCTTATCACATAGTTCATTAATGCTTCCTCTTGACACAGTTAATTCTTATAGAAAAAAGCTATGCTGTTAACTTGTGAAGGATAAATGTTTGGTGTGCGAACTACACTTTTTTCATTATTTCCCAATATTTTCCAGCGTATACTTGGCACAATGTGTGCAGCCAGTTCCACAGGAAATGCAATAAGTAGAACGCACCTGATGAAGCTGCAGCTGCTTTCATGTTTTGAACAATCAAACGCCTCATTCGATATTTTCATTCCTGGAGATAATTTCTCGGTTTTTTACAGTTAAAATTCATGCTAGGATTGCCACTTGCAGTGTTTACATTGGGATCCCTTCCTGCATAAAACTGTTTCTGTATTCATTTACTCATCAATAGCATTCAATTGAATCGGAAAAAGGAGTTGTTCATGACTTTCAAATGGGCTGTTTACGCCTTCGGTCGGCCATATTAAGAAAAGAAAAAATACAAAGGCAATGCTAAACGAACAATAATGCTAAAAACTGTCTAATAAACGTAGGAAGAGCTACGCTCGCGGACAACTTTCTGTGGCTGTGAAGGCAAGGCTACGTGCGCGCTGCCAGTGCACATGTGTTACCGCGCCGAGCGTCCCGCGCCGCTTGAGAGCACTTTTGGTTGCTCGGAACGGACGCGGAATAGATGCAGCTTCCACGTGCGATGGTTTTGCGTTTCCCCAGATGCGGAAGTGAAAAGCTGCAAAATAAGTAAAGCTTTACACTTAGTGGTGTGTTCTCTTTTATTTAACTGTTGTTAATAAACTGCTTCTGTTTTCTTTTCCCCAGCCTAAACTAGCGTCCATTAAAACGCGAGACGCTTTTCAGAAGCGCTCTAACTAGTGCGCTCTTTGCCTAGGTAGCTTTCGCTTCATAGCCACAGAAAGTTGTACGCAGGTATGGTTATCGCGTAATAAAGAGCGTTCATAAGACGGGTTGCGACATAACTACAGCAGTATAGAACTTTTGATCAGCTAGTGCTACAGAAATGCAATTTCACTTGATAAACAGCTGTGTTACCATAATATGCCCACAAACACAACATTCATGTTGACACATCTCCATATCCGAGGTTCTGCGTGGTTACTATGAAACAAATTTGAATGGAAGCGCTTGATAAACTTCAACAAAAATAAAATAGAAAGACTAAGATTAGCTGAAATATTTATAGTATTTTAATACTTTCCCGACATTTCAGATTTTTTTTTCTTGCGAAATTTTAATATTGCCACATCAATTACACACGGAGGCTCCAGGTGCGTTCACGCCATCGCCGTGCTTTCTCGCTATGGTCGGCGCATGCCCCGCTTACGCGAGGAGTATTCTGTAGAGACGCGCTATGCGGTCGGTTGCAAAAAAACAATAATAATAAAAAAGGGCGAAGCGAAGTGGACGCACCGTCAATGCTCCAATTGGATTTGTGATGGAGCCAGGCTGGAGCGTTCCGCCTTCCACTGATGGTATGCCTGTTGCGCTCAGGTAGACTTTAGGTGCACTAGCTTTATTGCTGAGATTTCGTGCGTATTTACCGATCTTAGCAGAATGAACAGTACACATCATACTAACGTTACCCAAAAATTTCGCTGGGTATTGAATAACCCCCAGGCGGTTACCCGTCGGCCTAATCTTGTGCACCGTCGAGATGTGACGACTGCAACGGCACTGGCGGTACTCATTATCGCACCACCGTAATCGGACGCCTGACAAGCTGCCAGATCGCTGTTCATTCTGCCTATCAGCAGTTGGCTTGAGTGCTGCCTCGCACCAACACGTCGTCGCAAACTGCGTGTAGTTAAAGCCCTGTCCGAGGATTTCAAGCCGAACGCTAAACCTTGCTAGTACTCTCGATGATTCACCCTTCAGGCAAGACAGCCTTTTTTTTTTTCACTAATACAGGCGTACAGTCTGGACGTGTCATGCTTCTATTCGGGGAAAACAGGAGAACTTCTTCAAATGTGGTGTGCTATGTGGGAGTTTGTTTTCTTGAGAAGTCTTGGTGGAGGGCAAAATTTGTACCACGTACCGCGACTTCGGTTTCTCTAACATATGACTACTTAATTGGCAAGCCTTTTTCCAGTGTTCTGGTGTTTGCAAGTAATTTCGCTGTGTTTTGCCATATATAATCGACTGTAGTCTCACATTAACATAGGTTTCAGACCCTCCTTGCTTTGTTCGAATGACTATCGAGTAAACGAAGACCGGGGATCTTGAATAGCAAAGTAATTGCACCAACCGAGCTCATAGACAAGCCGGAACGGGAGGCCAATATGAAACTCTAAATCATAAACAGGTCTATACACGACAGCATCCTCGGGTATGACGAAGATCTTTTGGTTTGATTTACAAGGGCTTCACCATTTATCTGGGTGACAGAAACGGTGGTTGTCCCTAGGGCACACCGCGGAATGCCAGCGTCACGGGGAATATTTATATTTCGAGGCGTAAGCTAGCTATAGGAAGGCGCATACTACCGGCTCGATCGAACGTTAAAGCTGTAAGCTGTCGTGAAACCTAGCAAGAGTGCCCTGATTTGCTTAGGCTACACTGACTGTTTATGCACCCACGCGTGTTTTAAGAGGCGTTCTTTTCTTGTCTTTTTTTTTGTCTGACTTTTGGTGTTACCAAAGCTGCGGCTGTCTGCGTGGAAACTGGAACCGACCGTAATGACGGGAAGAGCAAGGGTGGCGTGGCTGGTGCTCTCTCTGCTAAAATTTGCACAGTGATATTGGTCAGCCAACCACGAAGACTTGACGAGGGCCCCCGATGGTTGCAAATCGCCACGCTGCTGCACAATGGGCTTAGTGTCCTGTGCCGCGCAAGCGGATAGGGTTTCACATGGATGAGTAGAGATCACTGAAAGAACGCATGACAACGAGGAAAATAGAGAATTCGGTCACTTTTTCACAGGTGCACTGAATTGAAATACATAAAACCGCATGAGCTAATTTGTAATTAGTAATTTACAGCCATTGCATTCGTTGCAAAATAGAGTTTACTGGTCTTCCATAAGCATTCGTCCTTGCTCGGAAATGTTGCTCCGCTACATGTCGTTTCTTTGAGATATCACGTGCTCTTTCCGTTAACAACTCGTTTATTTGCCTCGATTCTAATGGATTTCCTAGAATGTGCCTTTTATGTTGGGTTATCAAGCCGAAATTTTGCCATTGTGTAGTTTGGGATTTCGAAACGAAGCAGAAAGTTTTTTGTAAGCTTACATGAAATCTTAGATAAATTAGCATTCTTCGCACGGGGTGGATATACAAAAGCATTTGTTGGAAACGCTTTCAAATAGTTCCTTCTCCAGGTGCAGGGCAGCACGTAATGTTGTCGGATAGTGGTTACAAGGACGCGTTGATTAAGGTTGTATTATTTATCTAGGTGCACTGCCATTTCTTGTATACGCGGAAAACAATATCTTTACATTAACATTATGTGCCACAGAAAAGGAAATAAAGCATTGCTTCTGGACTACATTAAGCAGAATCACGTAACATCAAACAACTCTTAAATAGCAATAAGGAATAGTTATTTGAAACCAAGTTTTCATTTACAGCGTGCTTGTAACGTTGATACAATCACTCTTATCAAAGTACACAAATATATATTTGCTCTACGGAAGAAATCTTCTATATACCCATTGGCGTATTGACGTATTCAAAGTCTGCTAGAAGGTTGTAGAAAGAACATAGGGCTGAGAATCGTGATGTTTCATTTTAGCTTTTTGCGATCGTCTTAATTGCTCTCGTTAATTTTGTGCGCTGAAGCTTCTAATGAGAAGTTTGCGCCTAAAGCCGTTTAATTTTGTACTGTTGCTGTTTCACTTGGAGTCTTCGCAACGTGATTGGTTCAATGTGCGTGGTGATACTGAAAATTTTGACTCTGATGTTAGATTTATTCAGCATGCTGACATTACTCTATAACTTCGTTGATCTGCACTGTGCAGTCCAGTTCATGTAAGTTTGACATTTTTAATGACTCTGTAAATGTACCTAGTTCTTGGAAGCTTACACAATACATATTCAAAAAACCCCATCATGCTCTTTATAATATATACTTCCAGTTTACTTTTCCAGTTTACTGTTTCAAACGTCCCAGCGGATGAGGTTCAAAATTAGCAAGACTGTGTTAAGTTCTTGAGACTCATATTTAACCTAGCGATTTCGCACTTCTGTCCTGATGTGATAACACATTTTATTTTATTTTTGCAGCCTTTCACTTTAATCCAACTGTCACCTCTATTGCTCTGAAGTTGTTGGAAGCTATTTTTGCTTTCTCCTTCTGTAATTGTTTTTGAACTAGAGAAGTGGTGTTAGCAGGTGCAGCAATGTAGCAAATATATATATATGAACGATGTCGCAACTATATACGCTTTGTATACTTCATATCTAACTGCCAGAGCGCCAACCAATTGCACATGATCTTGGACTCGTAGAAAATATTATCCCAGAAAACTGTATCCTTTGAAGTAATGGGAGATGCATTATCTCGATTTGATAAAGGAGCATTTGTTGAAGGTAATTACACTTGGTCGCACGTATAGCGTGTGGCAGTACACTATGAACATTATAAGTACCTTCAAACACTTGGCGTCAACAATAGACGTCGTCAAAGTTAACTGAACCGTTGGAATTAGGTTCGCTTCTGGCACAAAATTCAAGGCTAGGTAGCCAAACATTTTATTACCCAAAATGTGTTGCTGTAGGTAAAGTTGACCGAGCGTGCCAAATTTCATTAAAGTTTGCGAGACTAACTGATGCCGACTTCATTCAGAATGGAGCCAATATTTCTCAATGTGAGAAGCTACTGGTGAGTAGCAAACGCACCTTCTTACAGTGTCGGAAATTAGGTGGTAAGCAGGGCCCTTTATTTTGGTATTTTTATGTATCTACTCCAAGATGCCCTGCAGTTCAAGGAACTGGACTGAGAGCCATTGAACCTGAAGCGTCCGCTCACTTTACTGCTGTTCAAGGAGCAATGACTGTTAGCGAATGTAATTTCTGAATTCCTGCAACGCTAATTTTAATTAAGGGGGGTTTTAGTACTTTGAATGGTTTTACCAGTCGTGAACAATTCCATCGAAAGAGCAACAGATAGCCTATAAATGTGAAGGCGGGTACGATCTATGAGCTAGACGCTCTTTAATGCGAGTCTCCATAAGAATGATGACATCGTGTACGATCGTGAGTACAGTAGACAGGGTACTAGTATTTGAGGTATGTGATACTAAACTAACTTTGTTTTTAACGTGCCAAAACACACAACCTAGTTATGAGGCACTCTAGAGTGGTTGAATTCTGGTTACTTTTGACCACTTGCGGTATAAAGTTCACCTAAATCTAAGTGCACGAGCGTTTTGCACTTAACACCCCTCGATGTGCCACCTACGTGGCAGAGATCGAACCGGCGACCTCATGCCCTGTAGCGAAATGAAAGAGCCCCCAGGCTAAGATGGTGCACAAATAAGCTGTATTCGTGCTTGCATACATCAGCATAGTGAGGGCGTGCCACTGGCACTAACACGTGGCATTGAATATGGAATCAGCTTTAATCGAGCATTCTAAGCAGCGCAAGTAAACTCGTGCCCCGTTAGCGTTCCCGTCAACATGTTTCTCCTCTGGGGCCACTTGTTAGTCATTCTATGCATGGAGGACGATGCAGAAGATGCCTTGATTCGGGAATGATTGATTGCTCCTCTCTCCCTTTCCACAAGTTTAATGAATTTCCCTCCCGGTGGTCGCCACGTTGTTGGGCCCTCGCCACGTCGTTACGAATCAGCAATGTAACACACGCTGTGATAAATAGGATCGATGCTCTTACGGAGAAGTAGATGGGGTGCTATACAGTAAGACAAACAGAATGAATATGCGTTCGCCTTCAAACAAAAAAAAATAAACTTTCGCTTTGTGAGAGGTGTGTCTTTAGAAAACGAACTAAAAGTAGGAAGAAAGTCCAATAGACCCTTCTCACATGCAGGGCACAGAGCTTCGGTAACGGGACCGGGAAATTTGCAACCTGATTAAGTACGGGAGCTTCTGTCAGCTATGTGCCTGCTTAAATTAACTGCTGCGTTCATGTTTCAATAAAGTCTTAGCTTCTGTTGGCTCGTTGCGCAGTTTTCGTTATCGTTACACCAAGGTCGTTGTTCAATTTTCGCCATTCAGCCGTCGTCACGCCATCGCCGTCATGCACTCATCATCCCAGTGTCGTCACACCACCTTCGTCGCTCAATCGACGTCATTCCTTCTTCGCCATTCAATCGTAACCGCGCTGCCCTGATTTATTCGGGAATATGACGTCCTTGTCTTGGCTTCGTTGTCATTTTGCAGCCGTTGTTATGCCGTCGTGGTCGCTCCTTCGTCGTCACTCCAGCTTCATAATCCGATTCTCGTCACGTGGTCGTCGTCATCACACTATCTTCGTTGTAATATCGTCATGATATTACAATCATCGACCATTTATCGCCATGCCGTCATCGTCATACCGCCTTCGGTCGCACCAGTGTATTCTTGGAATACCTACGAGCACTAAAACATCAAAGAGGAGCGTTGTAGTTTAAACGACAAAGGTATAAGAGAATATTTCCACTAAAATGTCATGCAAGAAGCAGGCCATTCCGGCACCTAAGTAATTCACGGAGCTTGAAATCGGGGGCGAAAACATTTAACCCACACCACACTCAACATTTAAGCATTCGTGTTAAACACAGTAAACTGTCGTGTTAGAACTTTTTTTATCTGCTTGACATAAAGTGCTGCCTCCTGTGACGAGGAAGTGCGACCACCAGTTTGGAAGTTAGGTTGCATGTTCTTGAAGTGCTGTGGCGTCAGTGAGGTGCACTCTCCAGTGAGCAATAAAAAAAATTCCTTATTTGGATGTTGGGTGTCCAGCGTGAAATATTTCGTCGCTAGCAATATTGCATAATCACAAGAATAACAGTGATATCGCTATAACAATTAATTATTTATGACAATTAGTTGTTCATATTTAAACATTTTTGTAGGATAATAAACAGAATTAGATCCTCAAAACACTGATACCGAGAAATTTAAATTTATATATTGATAAGACATTATTGATTGTTGGGGTCACGAAGCCTATGAAACTGCCATTAAACATTGCTCTTTTGAGGCACTACTTCCGAGGCAAAGGGCCTGAAAGAATTGAGTCGACCGTACCAATGGCGACCACCTTGTACAGAGGAAGAATATAAATTTGATGCTTTTTCTCTCCATTGTTCTTTCGGTGTTCCGTTTTCCCTTACCCTTACCCCCAGTGCAGGGTAACAAACCAGAATTTCATCCGGTTAACCTCCCTGCCTTTTCCATCCCGTTTATCTCTCTAAATGTGATAATTCCCCGAAATTCGTATTCTGCGCCAAGTTTGATGCGTATCAATCGGAGACGTTATTGTTTTGCAAATATTTATACTGGCGTTTATGAATGTTCATGCAATGTAGGGTGTTCGTATGTCCGCAATATTGTGTCGACCCACCAGCATATTTAGAATTTTCTACATAATTATGACCATTGTCATGACTACGTTGCGCTGAGGTTTACTCTGTCAAAAATTGCTACAAAAAGTGAACAAGGACGCTGACAGACGGAGCGCAAGCTACAAACTTATAACCGCTTCTTGTTTTCGTAATTACATGTACACGAAAGAAGAGCGTCATATATAGGTGCCAATTTCCGTCTTACTGGCGATAACGCATTGTATTGTTTCGGCACAGGGAGGGGGATCACTTTGTCGTGCATGAAGCATAAGCAGGCCACTGTGGCACATAATAACCCACCGATTACAAGGCTTGAAGAGGTGTTCAATAGAAAAAGAAGTTTAGCTGCAGTTAAAATCTACCCTTTCACAATAGCAAAAGACACCACATTTACCGTGCTAATAGGCATGACAAGTCAGAATAGATACGAAAACAAAAGACTGGTGATGGTGCCGCCTTGAAGTTCTCGCACCAGCTCGATGACGTGATGACTTTTCACTGTGTCTGTTTGAACCTCGTTATATTTGATCGCTTAGGATCAACTGAATAGTGCTCTAAAAGAGCCGTACACTGTACTTAGCGAATATCAACATTATTTACCGAGCCAGACGTCCCAAATACTGAAAAAAAAATATTGTAATCAATGACATCACAACGCCTACGGACGCCAGCGGTTCTGTTCCAAATAAAATATGTATTTGACGTTAATTGTCTGTTTCAATCTACAACCTGCCAGCGCGAAAGTTATGAACTTAGAGTTCATAAAGAATAGTTTTTCACTCTAAGCTGACATAATAAGTGCTTTTTGTTAATGTCCTTTTAGGAGGTTGCAGGAGCAAAATCGACTATATCGGCATGCGAGCATGGTCACCTTACAGAAACGCATTACTTACAGTTGTGTAGCATCTGCGTCTGCAGACTTGTGAGGTGAAAGCATGGTTTGGAGGAAGCAACGGCAACGCGCTCTATTCGATAATGAGACACACTCATGATAACGCGAACCAGTGATAATGCACTCGTGGCGAAGACAAAAATATTTGTTACGAGAACACCTATTGTATTTTCTTTTAATGTTTCCATAAAATGAAATAATTTAGCGGTATCTGTTGAAAACTCTCCAGGAAAAAAAATGTGCAATATACATTTTCGTAACGTGAGAGTGCGAGCGGGAATCGTACTAAACATTTCACAATTCTGAAGAAAATATTTGGTGACGATTCATCTACTATACTTTGGCGTAATCATTACATACTAAAGAAAGGCACTACAACGTGATTCACAGTATTTGGAGACGAAATATTCAATGCAAAGTTCTTTTCCAGCGTGAAATGGCGAGGTACTAAAAATAAGTCAAAACATATTCCTTTTTAACCTCAGAACTTTCCGGGTTTCAATAAAGTGCAGCTTTCAGAAATGTGACGCATTGTTAAACGTATCAATTTCTAAAATTGTCAAAAATAAATGATCTCATGTTGACAGCATTATGAACACCACTGAAGACTATTTCTTGATTACACCATTGTTAAAAAAAATGGGGATACAGTATCATTATTTCGAAACAATTTCCAACGAAAAGTTAACACAGTGCACTTCGTGAGTAAGATTGAGCTGCTCGGGCAACATATGTAGTCTCAATTAATAATTATATTTTAAATTATCAACAGCTAAAAGCGAAGCTGGTCATTAAAACTTTTTACATAAGACTCGTCGTGCTCTAGCTATGTGGGCTTTGTTCATTCAGTGGAGACAGCATTGATGTAATAAACAAACAATTTGCGCACAAAAAATTTACGCCTGTTTGAAATAATCGTGGCTGACGGACAGAGAAAAGGTTCAAAGCAGTGTTGCTGTGTTTCCTTGCGATATTTTGTTTGCGCATTAAATTGAATGTCATTGCTTACGTTTATCTTGTTATCAGCTCATGTGTTATTATTGATCTATATAAAGTAAGCCACGCACAATATTATTATTAGTTTATAGATCCGCTTGCGCCTGCCACGAAAAAAAGGAAATTTGCGACGTACCTAAACAACAGCGCACCTTTTCTGAACATATCCACTACATTACGTGCGTGAAAGAGTGCAGTGTCGGTATTGCATATTAGAGCAAAAAAAATGCAAGAATATAGCAATACCGAGGAAGTGAGAGCGAACAGACTCTGCAGATGACAGCCTGCACAAAAAGTGCGGTAAAACTGCTGAACGTTCATCGGCGTGTCTGCAGATAAGCAGCCTAAAGACACTTCCGAAGGGTATTTGAACCTCGAAACTATGACAGAACACATTATAAGGAGGTAGCCCTTACCTGAACGGACGCAGGAAGGTGATATTGAATTACACGATTTAGTGGCGTGCGCTGCACAGCGCGTGTAAAAACAAGTAAGCGCTAGTCGGCTGTAATAATTGCTGTTAAAATGAGACGAGGGCTGTGGCATACAATGTCGAAAACGTACATATTATGGAACCCGGATTTGAGCCCCAAAGCTCAGAGCGTTAGCACACAAACTCGTTCAGCGAAGCGGAGCCTCTTATCAAACAAAGCACAAGACGTAAATGGTTGCCGACATTGCTGCCATTTGGCTTTCCGGAACCGTAACTTTTAACCTGGTCAGTAGTTAACCACACCGTTTTACGCCGGGCTGATAGCATTTTGTGCGAGGTTAATACTTTTGTAATGGGGATTGACGACAACCGGAGAGTCGTATAGCGTTCACTCTGTAGCAGGCCACCCCTCCTTCCTTACCGCGTGTCTTTTGTATTGCGGGGCCATACATAACGAGAGCTTACGGTTACAGCAGCGGGCCTGCTATCGAGTTCCGTATCGGGTCGCTGCGTTTCTTAGCTTTCTTGCTGATCTCTCTGTTTACGCTCTATTTGGGAGCAAGAGAAACAGCTCGAAGTCAAATTTATTAACCCAGAAATAACACAGGTATCTGATTTTTGTTTACGTTTTCTTTCACATTTATATTTCAATAAAAAAAACTTAGGTAATTAGTGCATGCGTTCATCGGCTTATTTTACCATTCATGTTATGTGGTTCTTACCAACGAAAAATATCCCCCTTTTTTGGCTGATTCTTCTGACTTATTTGATAAAACATATCTGGACTACGGAACTATTGATGCCCATAAGGTCACTATGCACGTGCTGGTGGGCGAGCTGGTTATACGTGATTACAACGAAGGCGCCAAATAAAACAACGGACGAAGGAAGGCCTGTGTCTCCTTCCTTCGTCCGTTGTTTTATTTGGCCCCTTCGTCGTAATCAATCAAGCCCACGAGGTGGCATACGTGCACGGCATTATTGATCTGTTGCGAGCATCTTATTTGACGTACTACGTAAAGCCTGCAATTGAATGCATATTCCACATCCACTCTCACAGCAGTGAGTAGAGTACTGCCCAGCGCTCCGACTGCTAAGTTTAGCAAGCACGCGCGAACATCCAAAAACATAAATGGGGAAACCGCCGCCACCATAGCTCAGTTACAAGGCTCAGTTACATGTACGTGTAAAGCCGAAAATCTGGGTTCGGCTGGCACGGGCGGCTTGCTATCTTTTCCTCAAGTACTCATTCATTTCCCTTTTTCTCAGTGTTTATATATTAACAATATCTTTCTGAGACCCGAATGCAGCTATGAGACAAAATCGCTTTTCAAGCTGGTTTTCATTGTGTACTGGTACGTTACGAACGTAAAAGACACCTGTAAAAATTTAAGCACTACTGTTATATGCCAAAAGCGGATTCTTCATGGACATGGCAGAAGTGATCATCTGATCTTGTTTGCTCAGGCGAAAAGTGCATTTGATTGCGTAAGCGCAGAGATGAAGACGAAAGTATGTGTAGTACATTGCCTTGTTGCGCTGTCCTGAATTTTCGTGCAATCTCAAAGAATTAGAAGCACACTTTAATGTTGCTTTCCGCCGCCTGTGACGACACAGAGGTCGAGATCAATTTAGTGTCAAATTTCTCAAAAGCGGATGACGAGAATATCAGCAAACCACTTCCGTGCAGCTCCGCATGCACCGGACTTCATACCTAGAATGAAAATTTTGCTAAATCACTCCCTAGTGAACTAGGAAAAGAAATAATTCTTATGACGTGTATATGCGAGGGCATTACTTGTCGCTGAGTATGTCGCGTAGTTATGTCACTCAGTTTAGCGTTGCGGCGAAATAGTGCCGAGTTTAGTGTTGCTGCGTTATTTTTCCGAGTGTGATGTCGCAGCTTATGAGGCTTATGAGCTGCAGCCGCTGCAGCTCCCCGTGCTCGCTCCGCAAGCACTCGCTCTGCCTTTCGCGTTGTCGGGGACTTGAGTGGTGAACGTTGGTTTACTGCAACAGCTCGCTTGGCACGTTTCGCTGCGTTGCGGTGGTTTCGTGCTTCTTCGGAAGAGAACTGGCAGCTCCGCTTTGCTTTGCCGTCTCGCCTGGTGATACAGACACGAGGAATTCACCTTCGGGCGATGAAGACTCCATGGCACTGATAGGGGTGCCACTCCTATCACGCGCCGCCTAGTGAATCACCCTTGAGACAGAGCCCAACCATGTGCACAGCCTCGAATATAGTCATCACTCTCACATGCTGCAACGGTAGCACAATGCAACAGTGGCGCAGGGGTTAGCACGCTCGGCTAGGGAACGGTAGCAGTGGTGGTGGGCACAGTATTGTAACCTCACCGTGGCCACTTTTCTTTAGTTAGATGAAGATGACGTAATTTGTGTGACGTGTTTTTCGGTCAGGCCTTTCTGATGTAAGCCCGGTTGCACAATGAGGCAAGTAATGCTCTTTCGTGAAAAAAATCGAAGTGTGCAACATACTACACAAGGGGTTTAGGAGGTCATGAAGCAATTTTGCCTTGGTTTCGTCGTCTTTTCACTTCGTAAGATTGTGGCTTCAGCAGATGTCGGACAAAGATTTTCTAGGGCTGTTGCCTAGGGCTGTTGTCTAGGACTGTCGAACACAATAAACAAACGTCACATTCTTTCATTTCAGTTAGTGCCCTGAATCTTGGATAGCTAAAGCCTTAGCGGACTGTTACTGCAAGGAATATGGCGTGAAACTTCACAATAAGAAAATAAAGGGGCAGACATGCCGCAACGATTGTGATTCACTTCCCATATAGGTACACTCTGCATTAAAAAATGGATCATTATAGCAATATGGAGCACAGGCGACCCGACACCGGTTCCCATTAAATCTTTCAAGTCTTTCCTATAGCACCCAGTGAAAATCTTGCTTGTGGCAAGGATTAAAATAGTCCCGAGCAGATGCCGAACAGCATGTAAAGCTTGTTGTCACCCAATCAGCGAACTCTCATTTAGTGAGGAAATCTCCCCACCTATCCATCCTTCGTTTGCCATTACGACATTGACCTCCTCAAGAGATGAGAAGAAAGCGCCAGAAATCCACAGTTCAAGACTGGAGAGAGAAATGTGACAGTTGGAGAACTCGCCTAGATGCATGCTGCGTGGCTTGCTTGCAACATATCTGGAAACGAGTGTCAGTAAAGACAGACATGCAGTATAGACAGAAGTAGCCCTGTCGCAACTGGTAAGGCATCCTCGCTTTTCTTAGCTCAGCCGATGTTTCCTTTCATCTCGAACACACATAGGCTTGCCAACGCTTCCATCGTTGACCACAAAGTTCTTCAGTTCGATTCGATACCCTTGCGAGAGTCATTGTACCAGGGGGGTGGTTGTTTTAGGATGAAGTAAAATTACAAAAGCGAACAGTTAAAACAGCACAAGCACAGTACACATGAATAGAATCGATAGAAACAAAAATACATGCTGTATTACAGCAGTGTAAATTGCAACTGGAATAGCCATACAAGAGTGCTACAAATATCCTGAAATGCTTTTCAGCGCTGTACGTCTCATGACTTGACTAAACTTCAATGAGAAAAATTTAGGTTTTAGAATTTTAGAAAGTGGCATTTATAGCAGTTGTGACCAGGAGGCTATCCTAATCTTGTGTCGCGTATGTATGCGTAGGAAGATGGGGGGGGGGGGGGGGTTGGTTAGAGGAAGGCGTACCTGTGTGGGGCGTACTCGCATGCTTGGTTTAGCTAATGTATGCTTGTATGTACAATGCGGAAAAAAAAGTAGCCAAGAGACAGATGACGCTAAGCTTTAACGTTGTCGGACAGCGAAACAATAATTGTCGACCCTGAGTGCAGGAAAACTTGCTTTCTACAGAAAGCTCCAAGCTACGGGATCATGCTATATTGTTAGGTGACGCTAAAAGCTTTTTTTTACGACAGCAAGACGCGGGAACAGAAGTTTCTGGCGATCTTAGTTGTGGTCGAGGAACTACCACTTAGAGCTGTAGTGAAATATTACATATGTCTGTCGAGAGAATGGCATATTGTCAACCTGGGACATTTGCTACTGTTCCTTTGTGTACTAATCGGGAAGCTGCTAAGAACCGCATATTTATTTTTTTACTCATGTTTCATTTTATTGAAAAGCAGCTAACGGGAGTTTCACACCCATCTTTTCGTACAGCGGTGAAAGTGCGGCCTGGTGTGGTGTGATCGATATCACGCTGCCGTGACACCATGATATATAGCAAGTTAGAGTAAGACCCCAATTTGCTTTTAAGCATAATATTAAATGATAAAATATAGCAGCTTCTTTGCGTATTTCTCATTTGAATAGCCAACAACTTATTATCGCGGTTTCTCTAATCAGTAAACAGTTATTCTTGTTCTTCAAGGCCCGTTACACTGGTTCTACGTTGGATATCATCAAAGAACTTATGCGGCGGCGGTGGTGAAAGCTGACGCCATGATGATGACACGCGGCTTGTAAGGGGGCCGTCACCATAAATTGCTTGACAACCTAATCATGAACTATTATATAAAAAAAGTTTACCTTGTCTATATCTTACTGAAATGTTCCATTTCTTTGCGCGGTATTTCATCAAGTAATACGTAGTCTGTGTTTATCACGTCGCATTTCACCGTATCCGCTTTGGAAGCTAGCTAGGAGTTTGTACAGTTACGGTGGTGAAAGCTGAAGCAACTTTATAGAAAAGCTCCCTGGAAGGGAGCGTAAGAGCCTGTATGACTATGATGCAAGGTCGTATTGACGTATAGCAGTAGGCCACTCAGACAGAATCTCTGAGTGCCCAATCAAGAACAAAACTAACGCAGAAAGGTGGGCTAGTTGGTGTTGATGCACTTGCTGAGACATAGTTACTAGCGCTAACAAGACTAACGAAAAAATAAAACTTGGGACTGCCCTGTCCCAACAGTTTTTTCGTTAGTCTTGTTTGCGCTAGTAACTATTTATCAGCAAGAACAAAAGCGTTTGTTAACAATGGCAGACGTGCACAATACATTTAATTCACACTGGTAACAGAACTACGACAGCAAAGTATTAACCACACAGATAACGGCCCACCCTGTCTAAGCGATCCATGCAGGAGACTGGTACGCAAGGCGGTGCAAAACAATACACTTGAGAGCACGCAGTTCAGTGTACTCAGGAATAGTTCACCATTGCATGACTGACGAGGCGAAGCGATGAGGCAATAAACGACGAGCTTGCCAGCGCAGTAGACTTGTTGAGCGACGTATTGAAAATGGCTGAAGCGAAGTAGTTCCGGCTGGCCGAGAGCAAGCAGACGCCGCACTGGGAACCTTGAGGATGAAAGTGGCCAGAGATCAGAACGTCCTGGCCAGGCAGGTGTAAGTTCGGCCCCGTAGCTCGACCGCTCATGGTCCGCCTGTAAGGACGCAGGCGCCCACAGCCCTTGGGGTGAAAGCCTGCAGCCAGGTGAAGTAGCGAATCATTGGGAGGCATAGACCGGCCCTTGACTCCTAGCCTTGCACGGTCGAAGTCGTGGTGGCTCTGTTCCGGAGCCCGACAGCCCGTCTTCAGCTCTCCTGGTTCAGTGGCCGACGTTCTTCCTGCATTGCTTCCTGAAACATACGTGCCTATGAAAAAAAAAATCTAGCATGACCATCTGGTCTTACGCTAGTCAATTGTAATGCGTTGTAACGTGGCTCAGTAGATATGGCGGCCTGCTGCTGAGAACTATAGCTATGTAGCTGTAGCTATAGCTATCATGGCACAATGCAGGTACATTCGCATATTACTGCGGCTCCCGTATAACTTGTGTGGCTGTGGGTCGATAAACCCCGTAATTAGATTTTTTTGAAAACTTAAGCTTTATATCGCATTGTGTGTTTGTTCCTCTCTTATCATGAATTGCTGACTGGTGGGAGATCGATCTAGAAAATATCTCGGCTGCTTTCATTTCTTTGCAATCTACATGCTCTTTTTCTTTCTTTAATATGAATAAAGGTAAAAGAAAGAATAACATTGTAACAGAAATAAATCTTTAGTTAGCGCTCGCACATGTTGTTTTCTTTCTGTGCCATCCTTTGCTTCCACGCTACGAAGTTTCACCGTGGAATGCCAACCAACCTGATTTCTAACATGGAAAAATATCATTTTGTGAACGAGTTCTCGGTGTATTAATATCTATATGGAAAGTTTCCAGTTCATATCACGCTTAGTCTCCAGCATATATTATGAACACGTTAGCGCTTAAATGGTTCAAAATCCTGACTTTTCGAACAGACTACTCTAACACTATGTACAATAATGAACGCCTTAAGATTACGTTATCCCGGTGTGTAGTTGCCGTTTTGAAACGTCAAGGTGTATAACGTTGCTTGTACTCATAGTCCCCTTCACCCAATATACCATGCACCCGTTACACGGCTAACACATTGGTCAGATATGTTACGCATCTAGGAGACATGGAAATTTTGGCGCCGCCGATGAAACGCCCAAGATGTACGACTACTCAGCTAAGCAGTTAGTTGAAAGTGTCATGGCTTTCCATAGCAACTTCAAGCGCGGTGTCTTGAGAAAAACAGTCCTTATACGAACCACGTCCTTTTTTTGCCGAGGCCTCACGAGTGAACTTTTCATGTATAACCAATGCGTAAGCACTCAGATGGCTCGGGAGGTTAAGCCCACTAAAGCCAACTACAAGATCACGGTACTGAGCGTAATCCTATGTAGAGTCTCAAATTCTTGCAAGGTGTCTAAGACGGCAGTATCGCTTTTCTATTACGTCTCTAGGAAAATCGCTGGCTTAAGAGGTTGATGATGTGAAGGGATATATACGGGCGGGGAACTGCTAGTTAAGAGATGGTTGCCCAACAGCATGGTGGGCGCGCTCACATGCCGCTTAAGTACGATAATTAGCCACTGTGCCTAAAAGGCCGCAGTTAGGCAGGATCACCTCTCTGAGAGAGCTAGAATGAAACGATATTAACATATTCACAATCTCTTTTCACAGAGACCTGCGACGTAGCTTGCTTACTCGGTTTTCGCTTCCGATTCCTATAGCGTACTTCCTGAAACTTGTGCCTCAGCAATGCAAGACGATACGGGTAGGGGGGCTAGGCACTAAGGTAACAGCTAATCTGTAGTCTGATAAGTTCTACTTAATGGAGTCAGTGGAACGTCGTTTCGACTGCGCTGCGACCATGCTTCACAAACAGGTTCTGTGGAGCACCTCTATCCACTAACGCTTGATGCGGATGTACCGAGAACATTGATCAAAATTCCTTACCGGACTACTGTGAACTTGGCCGAACTTCTGACCACCAGGGAAAGTGAGCTTCATGTTCGGATAACCTGGGGAGTGCGAATGGATGCTCGATATGTAAGTACTCAGATCTAGTACTTACTCTGCTTGGTTAAGTTTCTTCGAGCCTGAACACTTCATCAATGAAATATGCCGTTTAGTGTTGGTTAGTTGTACTCAAGTTCATTTTATTAAAGTTCAGATAGCTTTACCGTTTTACTCGGTATGTAGCGGTTTGTCCATTTGTGACCACGTATTTATTACGTTTAAAATCACCCTTCTTAAATAATCTTAAAGAAAAGATGCTAGCCTTACTATTAAGATGGACTCGCGATTTTTCGTAGGCCTAGTGTCACGAATTGCTGTCAGTCAGATGTGCCCAAATTATTTTTTTTTCTTCTTTGCTAAATAGCTACTTGGAAACAAAGAAGGGTATGAGATAAAATACAGTATTACACAATAAAGTAAACCCTAATAGTTTTCTTTGTATCACGGTGGCCGCATTTCAATGGGGGGTGAAATGCGAAAACACCCGTGTACTTAGATTAGGTGCACGTTAAAGAACCCCAGGTGGTCGAAATTTCCGTAGTCCTCCACTACGGCGTGCCTCATAATCAGAAAGTAGTTTTGGCACGTAAAACCCCATAATTTTTTTCTTTGTAGTTTCATGTTACAGTTGGGTGCATAAAAGGTTTTGCCTTTCATGAACTTTCCACAACCTTGCCGTCTTTCACAGAACTGTTGTGCAGGAAATTTTTATGTAGTGAAACGACAATCTGACTGTAAGGCACCCTTACTGTGAGACTCCAAATTACTTTTAACCATCTGGGGCTCTTTAACGCGCTTTCTATGCCCAGCACATAAGCGCTTTTCCATTTAGTCTCCATCAGAATGTGACCGCCGCGACCGGGATCGAACTCACGACATCGCTCCAAGAAGCAAAACCCTATAGCCACTGAGACACCATGGCGGGTGAGAGGAAATAATGGTTGGTCAACAAGAGCCTATAGGTCCCGTTCACTACTTGCACAGGGCAAATGCAAAAGATCAGGAATGATGAGGAGAAATGGAATGAAGGTAGCAAAGGACGAACCGTGTGGGCACCACTACGAAATTGCAAGGCCCACAGGTGTCACAACATTTTGGGGAAGAACATAAATGAGAAAGGAGGTTTTATTTCCATGGCAATAAGAACATGGTAGATACAAACGCTAGAAGATGTACTTCCATGCTTAAACGATAGTTTTTTGTGCTGTCGCGAAATTGTCATTTAGTCTCGCTTGCCTAAATGCATTGGATATTCAACAAAGACAGGAAAGAATGCTGTAACTCAGTCAGCTAAAGCTAGCTAACCATGTAAAATGTGGTAAAGTCAGCGTGATCATTAGCATAATTCATTTTTATGGGCCTTTGATAAAGCATCACATCGGTCGCTTTCTTTTCTGATGACAAATTAGAGATTTCTAAGTCTCGCTAGTAAATAAGCCATCTACTTTGACATGTTACAATAGGTAACAAAAGTACGTACGAATGTAAGCAGGAGATAATATACCGTGGTCAATAATCGCAGTTGTTTAGTAGGTCTTAACATGTTTTGATGTTAGTACGTAGCTGCACACGCAAGCTGTGGCAAGGCTTCTGCCATTGGTCAGAGTAACACCCAGCGAAAATAACAAAGAAATTCTGAACAACATTCTGGCTAAAATGCGGCCAAAATTATGGAACATTGATTCACAATTATCTGAATTTCAATCGTATTGATGTTGCTTGACATCAGAAATTGTCCCCGGAAAGGTAGCCTCTCCTACGTAGAAAAGCACCCGTACTATTAAGTATAATTTTTCTTATCTCTGCAACACAACACAAAGCTTTAGCTTAGCCATTGGGAACAAAATCATCTTTTGCTTCTCAGTCTTTTTTTTTTTTCTTGTTTTGTTTATTTCTTGGCAAACCCGCGCCTGTGTGTGCCATCTCGTTGAAAGAGGAAGTACAAAGTCGCGTACATTCACAGTCGCACGCTTATAACGGCATAAGGAAGGGTAGAAAAGCCACACAAAACCAGGTACCCTTTCAACTACAGAAGCTTTTCATCTAATTTGGCTCCTCGTATTGAGTCTTATCAGTGTAGGCAGGGATCAAAAACAATGGCAATAATTGTTCTTCAGCGGCTGATATAACTAATCTTCGCTAACTAATCTCCCAGAGCCCAAAGCGTTTATACCAAGGTAATTATATGAAAGCTGTACGTACAGATATATCAACGTTGAATTGGAAGCTAGACTGATCACGAGGTCCTTCTTCCTAAGTGGAAAAGGGCGGCAACGCATTGCCGCATTGCCGTAGGCAATGTAGTTCTAACGGTGCGGCCAAATTTTCAGCGCATAAATAAAAGAACAAGACAACGATTATATTTTTAATCAGGGATTATTCTTGTTAAGTTCAAATGCGCATTGGCTTCTTCAACGTCCCGATATAATTAGGTTCCAATAATTACTAGTTGTGCAGAACAGGAGAAATCGAATGAAAACTTTACATATTCAGGCAAGAAACAACCAAGCAATGGGAGGAACAGTAAAGCTGCGGACTAATTAACTTTTCTAAGACATCACACAATTAGTTCAGGTTGAAGCCCACAATAAACGACCAGCCGGCAACTGAAATGTTGATGTCAGTAATCGCCAGGGATTAATAACTTCTGCTTTATTTCTTGTCTGACTGATGAAATTGACCATAGAGTTGATCGCAAATACTTTACCGAAAGACATGTCTACGTTTTCGGCGGTCCGTCCTTTTAGCAATAATAATTGAGCACTGAAGCCGAAGAAAACTCGACGTATACAAACATTAGAGCAACAGTTTTACTCATCCAATAAATTAATAATTTTGGGACGAATATAGAAGTGAATGGTAGCATAGAAATAAAATAATTCGGTATTGCAGTTTGGAACTGTGACGCTGTCAGCACTTGCAGGGGTTCTCGCGTCATACATTAAGATTAAGATATAAGAAAGGATATATAGCGAACAAATTAAGTAAATATATGGAACTATCGCAGGTGAAGAGATTGTTTTTTGTATGGCGCAAGGTATTAACTGCTTTTCGGGGAAGACCAAGTAATAATTGGAAGATTTTCTGAGAGAGGCGGGTACATCAAGGAATAAGTACAAGCAGAAACCGTAGGTATAACAATCTGCTTTTGCGTAGTCGTGTTCATATTTGACCTTGTAGTGCCAGTGAACAACCACAATCTCACAACACAAGTCGCGGAGATAACTGTGCATTGGGCGACTCCGTGCCCAGCACGACAGGCTACCCCTCACCACAATTACTACGGCAAGCACAATCGTCGAAATCTAATCTGCAGATCAGATGCGTCAGCTATTTGTACATTGAACCTTCCAGCCTAATTGCTAGTGCTCGCGTAAGTTCTACAATGTACTGTCGGCGTCAAATGAAACACGAACAGCGGAGTGCGTGGCCGAAGCACAACTTAAGGTGCAGTGGGCGCCGTTCAGTCATCACCGCTGGCAGGCGCGCACGTGCGGTTTGACCGCTTTTGGCGATGATAATCCCCTATACTGCAATATTCAAGCTTCTGTTTTGTTTGAGTTTTCTTTGCTTGTTTTCATATATAAGACAACCAGAACAGAAACGAAAATATCGCACCAAGGAGAGAAAAAAATTGAAAACTTAAATTATGGTGGTTTTACGTGCCAAGACCCTGATCTGATTATGAAGCACGCCGTAGTGGAGGACTCTGGAAATTTGAACCACCTGTAGTTCTTTAGCGTGGACCGAAATGAAAGTACACGGTGTTTTTGTACTACGCCCCCATCGATATGGGAACACCGTGGCCGGAATTCGATCCCGCGACTTCGTGCTTAGTAGTCCAACCCCACAGCCACTAAGCAACGGCGATGGGCATTATAGGGGAGCATCATATACCAGTGCTGTCAAACCGGATGTAGAGCTCTGGTGATCATGGTAAGGTGCTCACCACAGCTTCACGTACGCTGCTGCCACGGACTCCGCTGTTCGCGTTTAATATGACTCCTATAGCACACCTCAATTTTCGTTGCGCAGGCAGTTTGATTACACGAGGGCTCGGCGAAAACATACGCAATAGATAGAACCAGTGATAACATATCAGAGGCTTCCTCTGCACAAAAGGCGCATCTTGCGCTGGGTGATAACCTTGAACATGTGTTAGCCGGTAAAAGATTGTCACCGGAAATCTAAGTACATGTGGTAATATAGGCAAACCGGCAAGTGTAATGGCGAGCGAATACCTAAATCTTCTATATGTTACAGATAACAAGCCAAGACAAAGTTGTCGCACACGAAAGCACGTGCGGGCGCTCTGATTTTTTCCGAATGTTCCCTAAAAACATATAAAAACACCTGCTTGCTCTGTTAATGCGACACGCCACGTATAGCGATGAAAGCAAGCACTCATTTAGGATAAGCATTGTGCAGGGTGTCGTGTTTGACTGATGATTAATTTGATTATGATTGATTTGTGGGAATTGTTAATTCATTGACATTGAACAAAAATGATAATTTTATTTGATATTGCAGTATTATTAGAAAGCTAAGTGTCTTACGAACCAAATTTCGTGGATCAACATATATGTAGCCGACTGTCGAAGTTTCCGCTTCACGGGATCATGAGAGGACATGGGATTTGTGAAAACATTATAAAATTAACTTGTTACGGCCCATGTCTACACTGCTAAGCTAGGATGCTTAATCGATTACAAACGCAAGCGCTTTTCATTCCGGCCTTCAGTTATGTGGTCACCATACGCTACATTCCTTTCCACTTTACCATGCTAATTAACAAAGTACCATATTACAGCGAAGCTGCATATGGCCACGCAATTCGTCCATCCGTCCGTCTGTCGCCTGTACACCGAAACTTCGTCTGGCGCAACCCTACGCGCATACGTCAAAATAAGAGAAAGAGAGGCGCACGATTGGCTGCACCAGTAATGACACCGTTGCTCCCCGTCGCAGCTGAGCTCGAACGCAGAAGTTTATCCCCGGCTGGGAAATGGGTAGGCCGTGCGTTATACGCACTCCTGAGGAGCAAGCACCTTTCTATGACCAACGCCGCGAGCAGAACCGGAAACGAGCTCGTCTACGCCACGCCGATGCTGCAGCCCAGACACAAGAACAGGCTCGTGCAGCCGAGCATAAGCAGCAACTGCGTACCGAGGATCCGGCAGGCTACTAAGTCGTCGTTTAATCAACCATCGGGATTAACCCAGCGATAAACGCCGGCGGCTCACGTTTGAGCTTTGTTGGTTAACCATCTGTACAGAGTGCTTGTGCAGTTATTTTCTAGCGAAGCTTTAGCTTCTTCCCTCTGCTTTGATGTCTGTTTCTAACCCCCACCAAGGTGCTGCGAGCGCAGTTTACCTTTCCACATTGACTGCGAGTGGAAGCTGTCACTCAATGAAAAAAAAAAGAATTGTGTGTACGATGGTTGGCTTCGAACCTGTTTCCACAAGGAAGGGAGCCGAATTCTGTGGCCAAGAGATTACGACGCTTTTTTGTTTTCTCCAAGCGTTTAGTTAGTGACTGCCAAAAACTACGTATAAAAGCGCACGTAATACTTTGCATTACGTAGGTTTTCATAGTGGAGAACTTCGGCCAGGATCCCAGGATCTTAGCTGCTGTAAAGGGTGTACCCTCTCATCGTCTATTACTCATACGTTTAACCTCTCGGTAGGAATTGTAGGATAGACAATGGCGGAAAATTTGTTCTGTAGTCTCATTCCATCTGCAAGAGTTGCATAGGTCGCTGTGGGGCCATTCTGATCGAGAATGTATAAGCGTTCGTGAACCCAGCCATAGGCTGCCCACTAAAGTTAGGGAGAATCTGGGTGGCAGGCGAAGTAGCATGTCGGAGTTCAATGAGTATAGAGTTTGTTCAATCTGGCGAATTACAGTGTCAAAGTGCAATGCAATGCTCACGGGAGCTGACGCACTAAATCATTTCGCGACAACGGTATTGGTTCCCACTGATCTTGCTGTTAATCCGACCCTGGTGTTTCATCTGTTTATTCAGCCACAACGGGTATAACATGCATCCAAATTCAGGAGAGCCCGCACATTTTGCAGCAATGGTATTATGGCGGCTCGAACCGAGGTCGAAAACTGTAAACGTAAACGCTGAACGCGCAGCACTTCAAGATTGTGGCACCTACTTGAAGAACCAGAAGCTGTAGTGTGCTAAAGCTTTCGTGATTTGCTAGCAATAACAAGATTACGTGGACAAAACCGGACACACCGGCTACTTCGAGAGAAATAGGTTGTTACTTCTGCACAGTTCGCACAAATTTGATGTCCTTTTTTTCATCTTTTCTTCGTGATATCTGATATCGACTAGTCAATGATACTATCGCTGCTGGAATTACATATTAATGCACTCTTCGGCCGGTCCTGTTATTAGAAAGTGCAACAATGTCACTGTTTATCAAATAAAATATATATTAGCGTAATAGCCGTAAGACCGTCATACGCAAAAATATTTTGGTGTAGCGCGCATAAGCTAGCAGCTAGCGTAAGCTAACAGCAGCCTCCTTAATGCTTTCTTACCCTCTTAAGCGGTCTTCATGTGGCAAAGCCTACAGCAACTCATGCTCGGGATGCACGTATTCGCAAAAGCGTGCGGTGACGCCTCGCCGCTCTCCATGGCTCGTCTCCCGTCCCTCCCCTGCTCTCTGAAATGAACGCGTCTTTGCTAGTGGCCACCTAGCGGACTACTCGTGAAGTGCTACGTAGGGTGGCCACCAGAACAGTTGTGATATATTTGGTCGAACGTTCCAACTTTCAGACGCCTCCTCAAAAGCTAAACAGGGTGCTAGCCGTCATTCTTCCATATCTGGCCACCGCTTTCCCGAGCATATGCAAGCCAGGCCGCCTTGCATGACGGAGGTAGGAGACTACGCATCACCGGTGCAGGCAGGCCGCTTATACGTGCCTGTTTTGTTCAAGGCACTAATTTAAAAAGGCAGCACACAGAGAAGCGAGGAGTCTGAAAAAAAAAAAAAGAGGCTTGTGTGTAGAGAGTGGAGAGTGAGGCGTAGACACGTGAAGGGGGGGGGGGGGGGAGTTTTGCTTTATGTCGTCCAGCGCACGGGCTGCCGTACGCGCCCGGCAGCATTTAGCGGGTGTGTGATATGAACAGAGCTCAAAGAAGAGAGGGGGAGGGGAAGGTATGGACGGCAGACAACCGTGTACACTTTGGGGGGAAGCTTCAGCCGCGATTAATTAACCACCGAACGAGGCTCTAGTAACGGGCACAACAGAGGAAGGCGTCCTTATATTTTAGCCCTTTAGTGTTTGGGCCTGGTAGGGAGGGAAATGTAGCCGTGAGGCTTGGATAGACATTTTGTTGTGCCGCTTATAATGCGCAGACGCACAATGCCGTGATTTCAGTGTGCCCTCGGTAGGATAACGATGTGCACCGTACATGTTCGACGAGGAGAAAACATTTTCTTTGAAAAGGACGTGCGACTCAAAATTTGGCGACTTTTTCACACCTCGGCGACGAGCGGTCCTACAGATTATATTGACATGAATATAAGCGTGCCTTTATGTGCACTGGCAATTAGGCCTTACAGAATGTTCGCTTTCAAGGAAGTCTTTCAAGCGATGAGAATGACTGAAATGTGTAACAAGCATGACGAATCTAATCATCTCGCACATGCGACTTCATTAGCGGTGTATAATGGGCTGGTAGCCTATTCAACTTTTCTTGCTCGTCTTGCTCACAAATGTGTCCCTGCCCGTTTATCACGCCAAGATCGTTTTGCTGTCATCTTCTCTGGCGTTACTATGGAAATGTTCATGAATGGCGGTTCGGACGCTTGCACAGCAAAACACAATTTAATTCACAGAGTCATTGACACTACACCGGAACACACAAGAGCGTTAAATGTATAAAGAAATCGCGAAATATGGTCTGTCCTCGCACGATCGCCTTCTTAGAGTAAGGTTGCGACGACCAAAAATGGCTTCTCCCAGCACTGTGGAAAAATGGTGCTGACAGAGACGCTGCTGACCGCCACTGCTGCTTCTGCTGCTTGAGTCTTTTGTGAACAAATGGTCGCGGAAGGAGAACGAGAGCTGGCGCTACAGTTGAATGGCGGGATCTACAACTGTGACGATGCATTGTGAGTCCGGTGGGCCTGTATATTTCCCAGGAAACAGGATTCTGAACAGGCACGCTTCGGATATTTGAAAACTTGCCAGCTACAAAAAGTTCGTTTTTATTTTATTCGTTTCATATTTCACGATTCAGGTTAACTTCTACACGTCGATTGCTTGCTGAGAAAAGCGAGACAGAGCACCACTAGTAATAATTGCACGTGTGCGTGCGTTCAGCAACACACAAAAAGTAACATAACTGTCGAACTAGTATTATTATATTATTATATTATATATATATTATCCTTAAAAAAAAAGGATCAACACAGTTTCGCGCGCCATGTGGTCCCAGCAGATGTGACCCGTTCTTCTGAATTTCATAGCTTTTATCGAAAAAGAGATACAAGCTAGAAAGAAAATTTTAGAGGCCTACATATCGGTGAAAACGATTAACTGTGTATACTAAGGAAAATTTCCTGGCAGTGTAGCGTTCGGAAAGCGCGTTTTTGGAACTTCTGATTCAAAACTCCCGAACGAGTTTGTCTTGTAGACTTGAGGTCTGCCCTTTGTCCTGACTTCCTCCTGGCCCGGTATTGCACTATCTTCGGGATCGGCCAACGTATGGAGAATGCTTAACCCCTGCTTCACCTCAACGACGGGTCGGCCCGGTATTGGACAATGTTCGGGATTGGCCCACGTATGGGGAGTGCCTAATGCCAGCTTCACCTCCACGGCGGGTTGACCCTGCATTGCATTGTCTTCGGCATCAGCTCACGAATGGGTAGTTTTGTTTCTACACACGGACACGTCTCTGGGGGAGTTAGCCCTCGACAGTTTCGCTCTAATTCACTGTAAAATTGGTTACGCCTTCTTTTTCTTAACTAATATTCAATTAATTATTTATGCACACATGCACACATCATGCACATATGCCACTGCCGGAGCAGTGGCATGTGTGCATTCGAGCTGTAGCGCCGTGTTGTTGTTGTTGTTGTTGTCCTATGTGGTCGTGGCACATACCCACAGTGGGGGATTGGCCAAGAATCGGGCGGTTTAATTGTGGCGCGAACGAGCCAGCTGTGGAAGAAGACGACGAAGGTGGATCAATCGTGATGATGATAGTATTTTGTTAATACACTGACATAATTCCGGGCAATTAGCCTTCGCAGCTTCGCTGTAAAAATTTGGAGGACGCTTAATATTCGCATTTTGGAGCAGAACGCGATAGCATTAAAATATCCCCGACTGTATTTCGTGCTTTCCGGCAGTGGAACCTTATGCAAATGTTTGGCGGGAAACGCTGGCAGCGAACGCTATGCACGAAGGCGACCTTTTTGCAAGAAACGCAGCCTCCTGCGTGGGCCGATCTCCTGTTTCGCACTTTTAATATTGCTGTTTCAGAAGATTCAACGTAGCAGGTATGCGCTGCCGGTGTTTCTTTTCATTACATTTGTTCGTGGGCTGCCATTCTCAAATTTCCGAGGAATACCTTCGTAAAGAATGAAAGACAATGCCTGAACAACAGTAATAGAATAGTGTTCGGGTATGCGCGGTTCGGAGTTATTTCGCCCAAACTATGATTGACGCTGGACACAGGACACCGTAGGCGGATTTCTGCGGCACGGGACACTTAACACTATTGCGCTAAAAGCATTAATGTCCAATTGAACGCTTCTGCGCGCTTGTTCGAGTTATGAGCTCCTCTTGGCCAAGCGAGCGCATGAGACGCTTGGCACGTTTTCATTTGGCCTTACTGAGGCGCAGATAAAACGCTGGCGACAGCTTAGGTAAACAAGGAACGCGCAGGAAAAGAAAACAGACTATAATACTCTCACATTCCCGAACATAAGCAGTTTAATGTGTCTCGACCAATTTTTTTTTATTGATGATGATCTGTTTGTTTTTGATTCCTTACAAGTAACATTTCCGCCATTGCTTAACTTAAGTGTTCGTTCAGACACGGGGACCAGAAAGGGGGATCCTAAGCTCCATGCTTAGCACTAGAGGAAGCAGAAAAATAACAACGCCGCCAATCATGTAGGAAGTGGCTAACGATTATTGGCGTCCTGATGGCAGGCCAACAAGAATACCTGACGTTTTGCTGCTTAAGGCAGGCGACGGAAATCAATAACACGTGGCTCACAGATTGGATCCTTTGTCGGGGTCTGCATTAGATCAGCCCCCACGCTAATTTCATTGGGCCTGTCTTTTGCTGGCCGCGTCGTGCCTATATCTCTGATAGCATAATACAAATATACAAAGTCTGCTTCAAGCTCAGGAATACGTAGACGCTTACACTTGCCTGCACCTTGGGGAGCCTGATGCCCAAATGTCACTTTCGTTTAGCGGTGGCTTTACTTTCGTTGCTTTGCTCTTAGATGCTCCATTTACTGGAAAACGTGTTGTGCATGGAAGGAGAAGAACAAGCCGAGGCTGAAGAGAAGACCTGTGGGTGTTGGTAGGCTAACTGACCGACTGGCAGCAAAAGAACAAGACAAAATTGAGGTTCCATGCCTGCAGACAACTTCCTGCGCTCACAAGTTCAACGAGGAATAGAGGGAGTTACGGTCAGTATCTGTCGGGCGTGATATATCGACCGACGAGAGGAAACGATTGCCTAACGAAGCAAATACTGTATTGGAGACCGGAAATCTCATTCGGCAAATAACTAGGTGCTTCGTTCTTCATTTGAGGTCCCCAGAAACAAATTCAGCCAGTCTCCTTCTCTAGATTTATTGATTTTGTATAGGGATGTTCCTGCAAACGCCATCACGTACAGATAAACATACCCCCGCGCGTTTACCAGATACACGGACGCACACAAACGCATGCAAATATATTTCTCTCGCTGGCGCACACACACACACATATCCAAAGGAGAACAGGCGGTTAAGAAGGTACGTACACAAACAAAGGACATATGCGCATATTATAATAAAACACTCCAATAAGGAAGCTGGTACACCCACAAAATTAGGTTCATAAGTGCACGAACAAACGTGACGTCTTCTAATTCCTTACCAGGGCCCAGCGTCATGCAAACTCAAGTACCCACGTGCCAGCCTTCCCTTCCTTCCCCGATACTTAAGACACTCGTCCACTTAGCTTTTTAAGAAAACCACAGTCTAAATTGTCAAATATTGATTCTCCTTTTAGTAAACAAGTTTGCTCCGATGCATGAGAACTTTCACCTAACTTTTAATGATCTCTTAGAACGTCTGATGCTGCGGACGGGGGAAAGCGATGTCGAGTCTCCAATCGCACTAAGTTAATTTACCTACTGCATTCCTCGGCTTCCCAATGATCTATTTTTCTCGTTCTCTTATCTCTGCCCCCCACAACGTCCTTCCGCAGCTTTCGTGCTCGTCTGACCAAAATTACCACAAATTGGCTAAATGCGCATGACTACAAAGATGCCCATCCTTAATAATTTCTCTTTGCTTCTTCCATCTACGTCGACGTACTCCTTTTTCTTTCTTATGGTTCCCGTAGTACACCAGCGTTTTTCTCTTTACAGTGCTTGCTTTCGCGTCTTTCCTTTTCACATAAGATTGCGCGTGGGGCAAAATAAAGGATAATGAAGTCGCATGTAAAATTACGTGGCATTTAACGCTCGGCGACGGGATGCTGAACGTGATTTACCAGTTATCGGTCCGTTCGCATTTCACGCTGGCGCTTTCGCGAAGTTTCTATAAATGTGATATTTTCTTACCTGATATGGAACCACATTTTTGGCATGTGATCGTAGAGAGGATACATTAGGGTGTTCTTTGCCTACATTCTCATAAGAGGCACTTTTATGCCACTCCTAAATTATGATCCTTGACGAGAACGCCAACGATCGCTGTAACTTAGCATCGAAATTTATGCATCAGCAATGTGAAGCTACAGCTGCCATATAGCGTCACAGGCTACCCCGAAGGATTTTTTTTTAACCAAGGATAATGGATGAACGGATACTTCCCACGAAAAAATATAATCAGCACTAAAAGATAAAAAATCGTCATGCAAAGAAATTTCCAGCATGACACCCTAATTGCCTTGTTCAAGGTCGTGTTAAATTGCGCATGCGAAAAATACCAAGAAATTCGAATATAAAGAAAGCTGGTAGGATATATTCAATGATAAAGCAACATAATAACCGTCTTTAGCCACCACATGAACTGCATAATAATAACATGGGCTAGACTGAGATGGCATGCAACTCTATTCTCTTGGCTAGAAGGAAGTATTGCCACACTATGCTAGTAAGCGTATTGCGTGGCGTGCCTGACTCAATGAAAACTGGAAGTCAAAGGCGACGTTACCAGAATGTTGAGAGAGAAAAATTAATTTTGCACGTGTGAGACACCAAGCATAAAGAACCAGGGAAAGCATCGGGGACGCGGGAGATGCAAGTTCAAGACGATGAGGAAAACGAGAAAAAGGTGAAAGCCGGAGCCAACGTTTCTGCCGCAACTACTGCTTGAAAGGTTGGATCCGGCTTTTACCTTATTCTCGTTTTGCTCATTAGTATAAAGAACGTAAGAGGTAAATAGATATTCTGGATGTCACAACAAGAACGGAAGTGTTGTCAGATGGGCACGGAAACAACCACTTGCGGGACAAATGCGGCTGATAGAGCCCTTATCATCTCGCAACATCATTATAATATTAACAGAAAACACACAGCTATTAATAAAGCCTGAAGTTTATGTATACGAACTTGCAGAATACAAACAAGCGCCATTTCAGATGCTTATCGTCAAACTCTCGTCAATACTCGTCCATCCCTTCGTGCAGGTGTGCTTACATGCTCAAGCACAGAAGCCATATCATCTTAGGCGAATATAACGAACAGGTATGTTCTAATGCTAAGCGATGAAATAACAAAAATCTCCATATGTGGAACTTATAGTACCACATATGGAGATTCCAGTTGGTTTTGATTATCTCATGTTGACGTTTGAAAATTGAGGGTGGAATTTTAGTAAATTGATCTTAATTGTGTTTTTATGCTTTTGTGAAAAAACGTATATAAGTAATCAGCCGCCCATAAATGCCTGGACTGCTTCGTAGCTTGAAAAAGATTAAGAACCACAAAAATTTTATTTCGAGAAAGCTAAAGCAAGCAGATTTCTTTTTGTGTGTGAACTCATTCATTTCATTCCTTGTCCAAACATAGAAACGTTAGAAATCATTGCTGTCACTTGTGAGCACAAACGAAAGTAAACGGTGCGAGAAACAAAACAGTGAATGTACACTTGAAATAAAAAAAACAACGCGGCTTGGAATAGAGTAATACGCCGTCGGAACAGCTTTGAAACCGATGCTGCCAATAATAAAACAATGTTTCATGGTCAAAGCACACGCACGAAATGAAGGCAACAAAACAAAGAAATAAAAAGCTGCGGCGAGAGATATAGGCTTTATAAAGCGAACGACGTCGGTGAATCAAGAGAGGAATCGAGCGACTCCCACAAAAGGCCCCGCTTCGTCTTAATCGCGCGTTGATGAACGACGTTCGAGGCGAGCGCACGCTTGTGTGACGACGCAAGTAGATCCATCTTTGCCGTTGTCTCGTATCCGCTTTGAGCAGAAGTCCTGGCGATGGGAGGAGCAGTTGACGGTTGTACTTGCTTCGTTTTTCTCGCACCACCCAACCCGAGGAAAACTTTCGTCCTGGCGTGCCGCACTCGATATAGGTAACAGAGGTTGTTCGCAGCAGAGGTATTGCCTGCTCGTTCGTTCCTGATTTCGCTCGACGACTAATGCTCGCAATGAACAGTGTCTTAGCTCTGGTAGTGTGCTGATTGCAATATAATGCGCATGCACCCGTACTCGCAGTGCTACTCGTAGCCTAATAGTAGTCCGCGCATGGCCGGCACACCATTTCTGCTCACTCAGAGTGCAATCAAAGTGATAACGAAACGAAAGCTAAGGCTCCAGTGAATTTATTAATCATACCTACTCAAGAAAAAATTTGCGAATCCTGGCTTTGGTTTTTCTGCCGGATACTTGTGCATACCTGTGTCATGAGTGGGCGCATGCATTTCTTTAGAATTTGGAGGGTGGACTGGGTTGATAGCTGGGCAAGCAGAGATGGCAATAACAGAGTGAAAATGTTGACCTTAATGAAATTTTACTGAAGACTAACAAGATTCATTGGCGATATAGCACTAAGTGCCAAGAAACACGTTAGAACTACGTCGCACCTCTTTGAGGTTCCGGACCCGCGCCCTAAACTGTCTTCACCACATTGCAAAGTGTTCTCCCGGAACGCGCTCGACACATGTACTGCCTCTTCGAGAAGCGACGTGCAACTCAGGGATCGCAGCACACAACCGTCTATTGTCCTATGTATATACTTGAAGAAAGTATATGCTGTAAATTCGGGTATCCGGTTTCCCCCACTTCACACACATACTTTCTTCCGCTTTCTATACATGCACGAAAAGGAGCGCTGAGGCCTCCGATCCCGAATGAGCGTTCTTGGAGTCATCCGGGAAAACTGCTTGAAGATCGATGGCGGGATTTCGATGAACGATGCGTCAACTGCGAAGAGTGCCAGAGAGCTGTACCCACACTATCGTGCTCCATATTTTGTGGTCTGCTCTATACCCTGAAAGTGTACGCGAGCAAGAACCCATTTTAGTGACTGAGCACGTGCTGGTGGGCGAGTTGATTATACATGATTACAACGAAGGCGTGAAATAAAACAACGGACGAAAGAAGGCGACAAGATACAACCACCCGCGCCTACGTGGTTGTCGCGCGTCTCCTTCCTTCGTCCGTTGTTTTATTTGGCGCCTTCGTTGTAATCATGTTCAACGCTTTTAGTGTATGCGAGCAAGGACTGTAGATGGGCAAGACTTGCGTGCTGATTGGCTCACTGATATGTAGCGAAGTAGTGAATGATTTGTTGGCAGACTTCAAATGGTTACAGTACCTACCACACTCTCTCTTTCTCTCTCTCTCTTTCTCTCTCTTTTTCTCTCTCTCTCTCTTTTCTTGCTAAATAAAGCTTCTAAATCCAGAGCATCCCTGTCACTTTATAGCGAGGCAGGCAAGTGGATAAATTTGGGGTCAGGTGAGACGCAGACCGAACAGAGGCTGAACTCCGGCTGCATGGCTCGTATAAACCGTAGAGCAAGGCTCTCGTCACCAGATTGTGAAAATAGATACTCATGAGCATGGAGCGGGTCACGTCAAAACAATTACTCCTGATTACAATTTTTGTAGCCCTTTTCTGTTGTCTTTATGCATACAATTTAGCTCCACAAGCGGACAGCATGCTATTATTGGTACATAGGCACACAGAAGCGAGAGGAAACGACATCAATTACGGCGCTAGAAACTAAATTCTGAGTCATAAAAAGTTAAGATCCGCAAAAACTTAAGTCCACTTAATACAGCTGCATCTTGTTAAGGTTTCGAATCTGCGGTCCATTACTTTCTCTTCTAACGTCGCCCGCGGCATTACCAACAATGTCAACGTCATTCGCAATTTTAATCACATAATGTTAATGTCGCAATATCTGCCATGATGTTTGTGCCGCTTTCATCTGTTTATATACTCGTGTGTTTGCAACACAGGTTATTTCATGCTAATAGTATTCTTCGCATTGTCAGACCAGTTTTGTCGCGGCTAACATACCCATCAATATTGGCTGATACCGAAGACAATGCAGTGTGAAAATCTGGGCCGTTCCGCTGGGTATGTGAAACTGGGTATGGGCCGCTTTTCAATCAACCTCTTTGATGTTAATTTGGGTACGTGCCACGTGGTATGTCGCACAAGGTATTCGCGGATTCGCAGCGGCACCGCTTTCAAAACCAATTCCACAATGCAGCGTCAATTCCATGGTTTCTAATATTTGTGTAGCAACGGGTGGTGAGATTATCCGCTGTTGGACAAAGCGAGCTGCGAAGAATTGCCGTGAAAATTTCGAATGCACGCACTATAAGCGTTCACCTGGCCAAGTTTAGAACCAGATGGCACACGCTTTTCTCAGATGCATACGGTGTCAATGCCGACCATTTTCATCATCCATTTCACTCGATTGACTTGCACTCGCTCGGCTTGCCGCGGCAAGATGGTGGTCACAGCGCTTCCGAGCTTCATTTGCCCTGGTACCCGGATATGCAGCGAGTGGCTTCAAACGCAATGCCTCTCTTTCGTTGGCCCGTCGCGTCCCTGGACTCTGTGGTTTCGGACGCGTCTCACCGCCCTGATGCATACGTATACGCCCAGCCTCTCTTGAGCGCCGCTTGCGTTCAGCGGCTGCAGCACGTCGCGTGTTGGGAGACACTGGTTTGGCGAGACGAGGCATCCTTCCCACATGATACCGCAAAGTAAACTACCGCCACCACAGCCACCACACCACACCCAAGCAGACGGCCATCACGCGCGCCTCCCGACAGTGAGGTCAGGCCACACAGCGCCCTATCGGGAGGCCACCTCAAGCCCCTGACGAGAGTGACGTCAGGGCGCACCGTCGAACACGCGGCCGCCACGCGTGCCGATGTGATGAGTCATCCCGCGCACCTCCGAACAGCTCCGACACCCGCACTTGACGACAGTGACGTCACTCACGTGAGCCTATCAGGAAGCGCACATCTGTGCCTGCTGGCAGTGACGTTACGACACAGAGGACACCAATCAGGAGGCCAAAAAGCTGTGACAGTTTCTGCTAACGGCAGATGAACTTGACAATGAGCCAATAAAGGCTTCCGCCTTAAAAGTTATTTATTAGCCCGTTGTGAACGCATCGTGTGCTTTACGACTAGTATAGAGATAGAGAAGGAGAGAGAGAAACGAAAAGGCAAATGGGAGGAGGTTAACCAAGGACGAGTCCGGTTGGCTATACTACACAGGGTACACCGAAGAAGTGTGGACGCGTGCGCTGAGCAAAATAATGCACATACACTGCAAGTTGCATACCTTTTCAATGTGAACAACTGGATTTTGTAAGGCTTGTGAAGGAAGTGGGGCCTGCAGAATACTACAATACATACTTTTCGGCTCATTTAACATTACGTTTGCCACCATGTTTACAGAAGTGCTCTTCTTCGGTTGTGGTGTTGCTGCGCTTCTGCCATGGGTTATTTCCTTTTAGTGTTTTATTTAAAGAAATGCTCAATCAAGTATCTTAAAGCATGCTTCAGAAATCAGCAGCTTTTTTTTATTCACTGGCGATAAAAATTCTATTATACCAAGAGAAAAGAAAGCGATCTAGGTAACTCTGACGTGATCATTCTTCTACGAATACTCGATAACTCACCTTATGAATTGTAGAGTACCTGACACGAGGGCAAACTAGATGGAATGGACGTAGTTTGACAATTGTGGCGATTTGGCTATTTTATAAACTATAAGAACGACTTTTCCTCCATCACTATACTCTCACGGCAAGCGCAAAATTTATCTCTTGTAAGTAGATATCCGCCTGAAGTTTAGCGTGGCATCATGAGAAGATAAAGTAAAAGCATTAATAGTGATACGAGAATAAGAAATTGAACTTTAACCCACGCTAAAAACTTGTTTATCTACCGCACATTTGGTGCGATCTCCCCTCCCCCTCTATAAAGAAAATTATCGCAAGTACATCTCCACAAGATATGCCTCCACCAGAACAATATGAATGGAAACAAAAATTATAATGAACGACGCGGAGAAAAGGGTCACAGAGGAGCAGCCAAAAAAAAAGTCAGCGCCGCCATCCGGAAACCGCGATAAGTGCGGGTGGATAAACATAACCTGCCCGACTAGCTCAAGCAGGAAATACAAGAGTCAAACAAGGGCGAAAAAAAAAACGACATAACCGGGCAGAGTCAGAGAAGCCAAGAGGGATGAAGGGGCAACCGGAAACGGCAAGGTTAAGGATAAGGAAAAGAAGCGACAGTGAGAATTGCTTCGGAAATGGATGCTACATGAGTACAGAAAACCTCAAAAGCAGCGATCGTAAAGCAAGGCGGCAGATGGAAGTTATAGCCACCAGCAGAAACTTCTTCCTGTAAGAAGACTTGGGCTTGTGACGTCTAGACACGGCCTTCATGACGTTGGCTTGTTTGTCAAAGTTGTACATGATAATCGTATGTACCACAGTGGAGCGTAGTTCTTTCATAACACGCTGGATACTGTAGATGTTGAAAAAGAACTTTTCTAACCGTTTCATAAAAACAAAAATAGCTTAAGAACGGCATATTTGCAGCACTGTCTGCACAAAAGGCACTAATTAGTGACGGATTGGAGCAAGCCTCGCATGGGAACAAGCCGTCCTTTTCCCGCATATTGCAAGAAAAATTAGCGATTATTACTTTAAATAACTAACTTTGATTTTCACTACGCCTAATATAGTGTGCTTGAATCCGCATTGGGTCACGTCTCAGTCCCGTAGACGGGAGTCGTGCAATGTGACAGTTTCAAGAAAGGGTAGAATTCATCTGAGCTCTAACATAGTGTTAAGTCACAGCCACCTGCACTGCAGGTGCCGAATACGCTGTAATCTGTTTGAAAGAATCATACAGGGGAAGTGACCTCCAATCTTTAAAATTTAATTGTGGGGTTTTACGAGCCAATACAGCGATCTGATTATGAGGCACGCCGTAGTGGGGCACTTCGAATTTTGGAGTATCTGGTGTTCTTTAACGTACGCCTAAATCTAAGTACACGTGTGTTTTCGCATTTTGCCCTCATAGAAATGCGGCCACCGTGGCCGGGATTTGATCCCGCTACTTCACACGAACATCACATCCACTAAGCAACCACGGCGGGTACCTCCAGTCTTCAACATGTGGTCTTCATACCCGAAGTTATGCATAGTTTAGGATAGGTACAGTGCATATAAAGTTCAATGTTCTTTTTTCACCATCATCATTTAGCCATTTTTCATTTTATGCTATAGGGCTGCTTATAGGGTGTCATGTCAGAGGAGGAAGGGGGTCGGGGCTCGGAGGGAGCTGGTAGCAAAAGTAAGAAGCATACAATTCCAAATGAATAGAATGATTGACAGAGTAGCTGCCATGCTTTAGAAAATCGAATACAAAGCCAATGAAAGTAAAAAAAAAAATTCGATTGTTTCTTTCACCCGACTGTATAAAATGTATGCATGTACAACAGTAGAAGGACCGTGCAGTGGAACAAAAAGTGTAAGAGTCGGTTGATAACTGCAGATAAGGAGATTAACAAAATCCAAGTAATAGCTCGTGATTTAAAAAGGGAAACGAAGTGCGGCGGAGGAGAACGCGTGGCACGGAGGATGAGCGACTTCTTTCTAAAAAAAAACGGCGACGGAAGACACGATTCTCTGGGCACTTCGTATATATGGTCTTTCACCGAGCTTAAAGCCTGCTCCGTTCGAGAACGAGGTCTTCTGACTTTTAAACTGCGTTGTCCAAACGATCAAACCAATATTCCTGCTAGCGATTATTTAAATCCAGCTGAATCACTATCGGAAAAGGCAGCTTTGAGGAAGTGTGCTCTATTCTTCAAAAGCTGTGGGAAGACATGATTTATTTGGGGCTAGGGCTGAGTCATGAAAGCGTTGAATGCTTTCGCAGTTGAACAGGCGAGTAGTCGGGTTTACCGTGCAGATGCAATGTACGAAAACAATGAACGCCAAACGTCGACATACATGCGACCTTGGGATGTGCGCCGTCTTTCGTGTGAAAATATATAGTTCGGTAGGTCACACGGCCGTACCAAAAAAACAAGACCTCTTGAATGAACTGTAAAGTTGAGTTGGTGCAATGTCCAGAAAAGTCCGAATTGCTAAGAAGGAATGGAGGGCTGTAGTAGCAGTGAAAGTAGAGATTTACAGAATAACAAGGATATCAAAAGTGACCAAAGTCATGTGGTCAGAAGTAGCTGCCGAATGATGAGTGCGAGTGCGGCTTGGACTTGCGAGAACGTCATCCATCATTCAGCCGGCGAGGCATCCATGCGACTCCGATTCCGCAGACACGTGGGTCACATTGCTAATGTGTGGCGTGTGGCTCGCCTTGATAACCACGGCCCCCTTAACTACTTACCAGGGGACTGTATTTCTTGTCGCTGGGACTTTTCACGAAAGTCCGCACTCATACATCTGTGTCTCACTCGGAACGTGATTGCGCTGGAAAGGAGCGTTTTCGTTATTTACATGTGTGTATACGGTTCGTGGGCGACGCCATAAAATGAAGCAGAGGTTTAAAAAGAAGTTTTTTCTCTAATGCACAACTCTGGTGTAT